>NW_026718376.1:0-13327 GCF_029784015.1 Lycium ferocissimum | reverse complement strand
CTGGGACCCCCAATACTTCATATCGGCCCACAAGGCAAGCATAACATTGTAAAATTTTTTTAAACGATACAGTTTTCGCCTTTTCAAATCAAACAAAATCCGTAACCATAGCGAATTCGTAAATCACATGAAATTCATAACACAATGCGTACCGATACATTTGCCCAAGTATATAGTCATACAAACGGACATCTTCATACACACGACACGTTCCGCAAAGTCTCTAACATAACTTTGACACTATACAAACGCATCGACCCTATGAAGATTTCGAGGAAATGAGTCACGAATCCACGAATATCTTCGCCATTCGTGTGCTCACAGAAGATGAAACGCAGCTGAAGAAAGGGGTCAAGATGAATATGTACTGCATGCAGCGAAATACAAAATGAAATAATGTGTACCAAACGCGAGCATAATAGTCCAAATACCAACGCACTCTCCATCCGCATCCAAGTCATACATACACAAATCATACACACATACCGCTGTCAGAACTCAAATGTAATAATATTCCATACATGCATTCACACATATACCGCGCCAGCAACCCACAATAATGTCCGACCCAACCCCAGAGGTCGCGGATGGAAAAATCAGAAATCAAGGCACCCAGACGTACCTGCTAACCACAATCAACGTGCAAACGGATATACATATACAAGATTCAGACTGTAACTGACATAATCAAATCTTATACTTACAGAACAATGACGCGTCGCCCCGCAGTTATCATAATTAAATGTACACATATATACAGATACACCCCGCGGTCACAACATCCAGCGGAGGATACCAAACAGAGCCGCAAGGCCATTATAGTCATATGTGGCGTGTTACGCAATACGATCACACGTACACAAGGAGCAGTAAACTACCCATAACCCACACGTATATGTCTACGTACTTAAGAGCCATAACGTAATCATATGACGGACAGGCCCCGCCGTACCCATGAACAAACATATGTACGATAATGTAAAAGTTTGATTAAAATGTATAGGCTCCTTGGATCAGCCGAGCACTTTAAGTAGCAGAGCAGATGTCCTAAACCGACCTCCGACTCCGACGCGTGCATTCGTATCCGCGCGGACGGGACGCAACAAAGTGCCGGGTCACACGAACAATGTACCGAGTATACAAGGCATGGGATGAGATATGGTAAATGAGTCATAATCGAATCAAGGTAAAATAAATGCAAAAGTCGTTATTAAAAATGCTCTTAATATTAAAATGCTTACTCATAAAACATAAATCATGCATATGCCTAGAACCGTGGTCGCCCGCCCCGTCATTGGCGCCACAACACATCATACTCCGTGGTTTTACGTCTCCGTATCCCCGTCACACAAGACATCATATATATATATACACGCACGCCAACAAGCGCGGCGCGGGACACATCATAACACCATTATCCACGCCCTTCCCCGCTAATAGGCGAACCGGACATCATACTCCGAAATGTGTAACATAATGCGCACGATGACATCCGGCCCCGGGACTCGGTGAAAGAAGTGACCATAGTGCACGAGCAGAGTCGTGGGAGACCATATGCAATCTTTAAAACATTTTCCCAAAATGTAACAGAAAAATCAAACAGATTATCGTTTAAGGATCGAGACTTAGTCATGTCAAATGTCTTTCGGACGACCTTCGGAGACGAGTCAAATATCTTAAACATATCACGGAATCGTAGGAAGTCCATATGCGGAGATCGAAATGAAATAGTATTAAATTTTTCCGAAAAATCATTATGAATAGTACAAAAGAGCCGCGGGCCCCACGGACGGGTGTCGACCCCCATCCGAGCCCGACTACGAGAGGTAGGGGAAAGTTATGTCTTAAGAGTATACCTACTATGTTTTGGGGCGTTCCGAGCTCGTATGCAAAAGTTACGGACGTTTAATGTTCGGAGCCTTTTTGTAGCGAAATTCTTTCTAAAGCTTTAAAAATCTAATCCTTTAAAACATAAGAACCTTAGTTTAACCAAATGACTTGCGAACATCAAGAGATGAATAAACTCATATGGTTGCTCGGATTACCGGAATGGAATCACCTCGATACTCGTAATAGATCATAACTTAAGCGTAACTAAGACATGCCAACAAAGAAAAGGGTAAGTCTTGCATACCTTGCTTGCTTTCCAAGCTAGTCCAAGTTTATGTCGCGAACTTTCCAAGATCTACAATACGTCATTAAATATTCAACATTAGCCAAAAGCATTTAAAAACCCGATTCCATACGTACACCAAATTCTACAGAAATTTCGGCAAGACTTCCCCCCGTAAGTGCGCCCTCCCGAGAATATGGCTCGGCCCAATTCATCAACCACAATACCAACAAAGCATTCTAATGACATCAACCATTGATTTCAAACACATTCTAGCATCAACAACCTTCTTTCACATAGTGCGACGATATTCACTTATATTCAATTCAACCGCATAAAATCAAACTAACATCAATGTTCACACGTTCAATTATTAACCCAAAGTCATTCAAACAATATTCAAGGACTCTATAAGCAATTCATACAATTTTTCAAACAATCCAACCAATATGCCAACTTACCCGAAATGCTCTCCAAGCCCGAAAACACTACTAACATATTTTCTTCTTCCAAAACTCATAAACTACATCAATAATCTATGCATTAACATTGCAACCATCCAAATATAAAATTCACATAAAAGCTACATAGGCCTCCAAATCAGCCCACAACCATCACACCTTCAATTTGATTCATTGAACTTCATTTTTACCTTATAGAATTCATATCGACGACGAGCAAAATACTAATTAACATGACTTCATTCTTTAACATAGCAAACAGCCCATTCTCGGCTACACCTCAACCTACAACATCCCATGAGTTTCATTCATTTTCTATGCATTACAACAACACAAAAACATGCTAAATTCATCAATTCATCACCTTAACAACACACCCACACATGCACGGCCAATCCTCTAAACCCACGGCCACACCTCCAACAATTTTGCTCCCATAATTTTCATTCATTTCCACACTTAACAACATACATAAACCATGCATGACATATAAAAGTAGAGATTAGAACATACCTTCTTCTTCCTACTTTGCCACACGGCTAGAAGTTCCTTTTGCAAGAATAAGTGTCTTATTTGTTCCAACAACTATCCCACGTCGAAGAGCACCTTTCAATTGGTAGGAAAACTAGGATGAATTATTTTTGGATTGAAGGCTCTCCATCTTCTTCTCCCTCTTGCTATGGCCGAATATGGCCTAGTCTCTCTCCTTCTCAAAGTTTCTTGAATTTTCTTGGTGACTTGAGAAATAAGATGATCAAGTCATCTTTTAAATAACACAACATGGCCAACCATGTGGCCATGGCCCACCTAAGGTGGCCGGCCACATGGCCCTTAATTTCTCCTTCTTTTTTTTTTTTTTTTTTTTGGTTTCATGAATTAATTTCCTCTCCAAAATTAGAATACTTTCCAAAAATAAAATTTGACCCCAAATGTTTCCTTAATATTTCCATACCAATAAAATCATGCACAACTTACTTTCTTAAGGCAAGCAAAAATCTCTACTTCACTTCTCGGAATGGTCTAGTCCCCAACTTATCGTAATTGACCCGAATTATTCCGACGTGCGAAATACGGGATATAACAGCTAATATCACCAATACGTAAATATACCGCGGCCAGGAACCCAGCGGTTAATATCACAAATATATAAATATACCGCGGCGGGAACCCAAATGTTAGTATCACAAATATATAAATAAAATACACATACACGCATACCGCGGTCAAGAATCCGGCGGTATGTCACCGCATGGGTCAAGTATCCATTGACGATATCACACATACACATACGCGGCGCCAGTATCCAAATGTCATGGCACTGTCCCCGCGGTCAAGTATCCAAAATGGGACAATATCACACATACCCGCCCGACTCGGCGAAGAGGTAATAACAATACACACGAGCGAGAATCGTAAGTAGTCATAGGTATATAATTTCTTTTATTACAAACTCAACAAAATAACCAAAGCACACCATTTCTTTAAAACCAAGACAATAGTTAAATTAGGTTTATCGAATTAATATACAATAGTTACGATCTTCTCAAATCGTTCTTATGTGTCAAAATGTATTATCAAACCCAATGAGGTAGTTAAAATAACTATTTTTTTATAGCAATCGGAGCAATAGTCAAAAGTTTTCTTTCCAAAATCACACAAGTATACCAAACGGGCGACATTGGGAGATCTCGGGATGCGTGGGCCCCACCTCGAGTCGAGCCGAGGCGGCGGACATAATTTACAAACATTAGGCTCCCTAAAGCCATCCGTAGAAGTTTCGGAAGCGATCCGGATACGTTTACAATTCAAAAAGGTTTAAGCGTTCTTTTGATCAAATATAGGATTATAATTCAATTGCGCTGAATGAATAGTATGCAAAATCAAACTCGGATTTCCGAGAGCGGAATTATCCCGAGGTTCCGATCTTAGCCTAGTAGGGCTAGGACATGCCAAAAGAAGGAAAGGGCAAGCTTTACATACCTTATTCGCTTTTTACGCTCGTCCAAACTCAAATCCCGTTTCCTCCAAAATCTACAATTGGTCATAAGTACCAAATGTCATTTATAAGCCTTAAGAATGCAAAGTTGGAAGTAATGCTTGTCTATAGAAATTTCGACAAGATCTCCCCCGTAAGTATACCATCCCCGAGAATCCAACTCGACTAGATCAACAACGACCAAACCAACAAACATTATAACAATATCAATATTCAATCCCAAATGCATTCTAACATTACCAATTCTTTTTTACAATTCCATGGCATCTCATTTATGTTCAATTCATAATTGTTCACATATTCAAATACCAATTCGAAACCTTCCAAACAATAGTCAAGAATGTTTCAAATAATCCGCTCGACATTTCAAGTGGCCGAACCAACACACTACCTAAAATTATCCAAACTCAACAAGAATAATGACAACATATTTCTTTCTTTCAACTTCATAAATCACACCAACAATTCACACTAACAACATTAGTTTCCATAAACACAAGAACACTATATTCAATTCACTTTAACTTCTAAAACAACTTCCCGACAACTACAACTTGAACTAGAATTATCAAACTTCCATTTCTCATCATAGATTCCATTGTAACAACAACCAAAATACTTAAGAAAATTGATTCATCCCTTTCCATACTATACCACAACCACACGGCCTCAACATATAGTCCATATTTTTCATGAATTTCCCTCGTTCCTACACACCACAACATACACAACCATACATAACATATAAAAGAGATTAAATTCTTACCCTTTTCCAACTTTTCCACTTGCCAAAAGAAGCTCTTTCTTGCCATGATACTTATACCACTTTGTAGAGAATCTTGAACTTAGTAGGAATACAAACAAATTATAATTTTGAATCAAAGTTGAAGGCTTCAAGATTTCTCTTTTTTTTTTCTTCTTTCTTGCTGAAATTTCTGAAATTTGTGGAGCTTTTTTGCTGAAATAAAATGAAGTTTCGTCCCTTTTAAAAAACTGCCAACGTCGGTTTACGCCGCTACAGTACTGTAGCATACTTGTAGCGATACTGTAGCGCACCGCAGGGAATACTGTTTTACTCGTCGACAGTTCAGTTTGTAACGTCTATAATTCTCTACTCCGATGTCCTATCAATGAACGGTTTGTTGCATTACAAACTAGACTCGACGAACTTCATTTTAGGCTTTTAAAACACCTTAAAACTCCACATATACTATGAGATATGCGCCTCCATAGTTGACTTAAAATTAATGACATTTCAAATTTTCGTCGAACTTATTTTCTTCGATTTACTCGATCTCGAAATATTCCGACGCACAAAATGCGGGATATAACAATGCGGACCGTATAAATTATACGATCTGTATAGTAAATCGTATAATTCGAGTCGGGTCTGAATTCTATTTTTTATATATGTATGATCCCTTTTTCTTTTTCTCATTTTCCACCTCCCAACACTCTTTAAACCTCTAGAACTTTCTCCATCTCACACTAACACATATTCAAGAGAAGAATCAAGGATCAACCATCAAAAGTTGGTAGAATCAAGGGTGTGAATGCTTCCTAGGGTTGCTAGAAGTTGAGAATCTCTTTGGTATTGGGGTTGAGTTCTTCTCAAGTGGAGTATTTGCATTCAAAGACCATCTCTACATGACCAAAGGTGAGTTTTACAATTATTTCATGTTAGTAAGGGTGTTGAGTAGCTTAAGTGTAACACCCCGAAATTTTTAAATTAACACTTGAATTTTCGATTGACCACATCTTGATAGTAAGGGTATATTTTACTTCGCACTTCCTGAATGTGAACTTGACGACATGTGAAACTTGTTTGAAGTGTTATGGTGTAGTACGTAAGATACTCCTATTATTATCTTAGTAATTTATTTGATGAATTAGATAGATATTTATAAAAGTGGGAAGCCTTTTTATTTTATTTTGTTATTTTCTTTCAATCTTATCAAGTAAGATACATACCCTTTTTATTTTGTTATTTTCTTTCAATCTTATCAAGTAAGATACATACCCTTTTGTCTCTTATCCTCTCCACCTCCATAAATTTCATTTTCTCCAAGGAAGCAAGACACCAAAACCTCTCTTCTCTCATAATATTAATTCACTAAATCAATTGTTATATCTCGTGTTTTGCACATTCGGGAAATTTGGACATAATGGTGATTTGTAAGAATAAGGACATAATGGTGATTTGTAAGAATAAGGACATAATGGTGATTTGTAAAAATAAGGACATATTTTGATTTCATTTGGTGGGTATGTTGTTACTTATGGACAATATTGACACGATAACATCGGAGACGGCCTAAGGGTAAAATTGGAATTTTGAAAATTAGCTCCGTGAATTATAAAATAAGATCCTTAAGTAATTGGGCTAGAGAAAAAAAATAGGGAATTGAGGCCCAAAATTTGGAGGGTGGCCGGCCATGGGTTGGCCCAAGCCCATGATAATTAGTCATGTGATTAGTCACATGACTAATTAATATAAGAGAATGATTATGAGTAATCATCCATAGAAGTTTCAAGAGACCAAAAGAAGAGCAAAAATAAGAACAAAAAAAAAAAAGAAGAGAGCAACGGCCAAGAGAAAGAGAAAAAAAAAATTCCAAGCTCTTCAATCTTGATCCAAAGATTTGTTTCTTCATGAATTACTACTAAGTTCAAGATTCTCTACAAGGTGGTATAATTATTTTGGCAAGGAAGTGACTTTGGTGGCAAGTGGAAGAATTGAGAAAAGGTAAGAATTTCATGTTTTCTTTTATGTTATGGAAGAATTATAAATGTTGTGATAAGTGGAATTGAATGAACATCATGGAATTGGGGTGTGTGTAGTGTGAGCCGTGTATATGTGTGTGTGTATGTGTGGCCGTGTGGTGCCTCATGTGTAGGAGAATTGATTGAATTTGTTTAGTATGTTAATTGTGTTGTTATGGCCTTGTGAAGTAAATGGAAGGTTAATGGTTCTTGTTGTTATGGAAAATATATTGTAAGGTTGACGTAGGAAAATATGTAACCTTGTGGTAGTTTATGTAATTATAAGAAATGAAGTGGTAAGATGCAAATGGTGATGGTTGTAAGTGAAATTGAAAGATAAACATGTGTTGTGAATATTTATGTTGAAGATTGGAAGTTTAGGTGAATTATGGCTTTGGTGGAAAGTTTGTATATTTTGTATATTTTGTGAATATTTTGTAGAAATGATATGAAATGTCTCCGAATTGTATTTGAATGGTTTGGATTAGTAAATAAATATGAGAACGTTGACATGAAGTTGGAAGCGTGAAGTTGGAATGGGAGTTATTGCATAATGTAGAAAAGAAGAACCTTTATGTTAGAATGTATTTTGTTGTGATTCTTGATGTTGTTGGTGTTGCTTTGGGTATTGTGTTGATGAATTTAGCCGAGTTAAATCTCGGGATGTTGTATGTATAGGGGAGATGCTGCCCAAATTTTTGTAGAAAAGTATAAGTTAAGATTCAAGTTCTAAAGGCTTGAAATTGCTAATTGGTAAACATGACCATTTGTAGATTTTGGAGCAAACAGGATTTGAGTTTAAGCGAGCATAAGGTGTGTGCAAGGTATGTAAAGCCTACCTTTTCTTCATTTGGCATGTCCTAGTCATACTAGGCTAAGATCGGAACCTCGGGGATAATTCTGCTCTTGGAAATCTAAGTTTGATTTTGAGTACTATTCATTTAGCGCATTTGAACTAAAATCTTTACATTTGGTTGAAAGAATGCTTAAACCTCCATAACTTCTGCAAATGTATCCGAATCGCTCCGAAACTTTCATAGATGAATTTAGGGATCCTAATGTTTGCAATTCATGTCCGCCGCCTCGACTTGACCTGAGGTGGGCCCGCGAGTCCCGAGAATCCCCTTATTTGGTTTGTTTGTCTCATTTTTCGTATGATATGAAAAGGAAACGTTTGCCTATGACTCTAAGGTCCGTTTGAAATGCCCTATAATGCTATTTGAACGTTCTTCACTATGAATGATACTAAATTTTCCGAGAATAACCTACGATGTATTTTTCAAAAAATTGATAACTTAAAAGTCCGCGACTTTTGTATATTAATTCCGATTAACTCGATACTCATTTTGAGCCTTCGATACTAATGTATATGTATATGAAATTATTTGTCGAGTCTGAAATTTACTTTTAATATGCATACGGTTTACTGCACCACTCTGTTGTGTGCCAATGATTATGATTTCGTTCGCCGGGCCGGTTTGTGATCGTGCGCATTATGACATATTTGGCAATATGATGTGTTACGGTTTTCGAGACCTCGCCATAGGGCCGGTTACCGTTTATGGTGTTATGATGTGATATGGCATCCGATATGCTCCGATGATGTGATATGTATGATGTGTTCGAGATGTACGGAGATTTGAAAATTTACGGAGTATGATGTGTTGTGGCACCGAGCGTCGGGGGTGACCACGTTCCCCGAGCCCTATGCATGATTTTTGTTTTACTTGCATTTTGTACATTAAATTTTCCGCACAGGTTTGATTTACTACTTCCGTATTTGCTTCTGTATATTCTGATTCCAGTCATGGTTTGAACTACTGTACCTTCTGCTTTACATACTCAGTACTTTTTTCCATACTGACCCCCTTTCTTCGGGGGCTGCGTTTCATGCCCGCATGTACAGACGCTCGGTTGGGCGATCCTCCGGCTTAGGCTCCTATTCTCGCTATGCAGTGCTCCCTGATCCGGGGCCCATATTTGGTATATGTCTTTTGTTATGCATACTCAGTACATTTGCTACTATTCGGGTACGGCGGGGCCCGTCCGTCATATGTTTGTACGTTTCGTATGTACGTAGAGCCCGTAGTCATAGTTGTGGGTCATGGGTCATGTACGTCTGTGTGTGATTATGATTTGCATCCTTATGCGGCCCCGTATATGACTATGGCCAATATGGCCCATATATTTGTATATATGTGTATATACCGGGGCGATGTGCATTCCGCGGCCTCGCTTTTGATGTGATGATTACGCACGGCGACGCTTAGGATAGCATTCGCTTCAGTACCTGTACGATGTCTGCTATCAGTTTGCGATATGAACAATATTTATTAAATCTGATTAAGCCTTAATATGATGATCTGGTTCGTAAGCCTGTTTGGGTGCCTAAGTAGGGCGCCAGTCACGGCCCACGGGGCTAGGTCGTGACATCAATCATCAAGACTTACCTTGTTTGAGCCCCAAACAACTCCGCACGATTGAGGTAAGTTACAAACCCATTTTTGGACTGGACTGCTATTAGTGTTTTCAGCATAATTCCTTATATAAAGCTTAGTTTTAAGTGATTCAAGATTTTCTAGAAAGCTATTTCATATCCCTACAACTTTCGTTCAGGCTTGAAAACTTAGTTTTGCTTGTATTTACTCAAAAAGGGGCGATGAAGTACAGGGCAGGTGCTGCCCAGATTCTTATTTTGCAAACCCTACATGTACTGATGTTAGTATTTTGAGCATATCTTTTTATACAAAACTGCTATAGGAGTGATTTGAATTTCTCTGAGACCCTAAGACATATACCTACAACTTTTATTAAGGCCGCAAATTCTATTTTTTTGCTTTACCCTTTCGAAACTGAGTCACAATACAAGACAGTAGTACTGTCTAGAATTTCTGTTTTGCTAGTTTAGGGTGATTTTCACCGATATCGTGGTTAGTTTTGATGTGCTGAAACTATTGAACTTAACTAGACATTTGATTGTGTGTTTAAGGAATATATATATACTCTTGTAAAAGTTAAAGGAAATTGGCTAAGGAAGTCGACATATTTACTTGATCGCTGCTATGGGATTTATAACTTCTTGATGTTTATTTGAGCTTTAGAAGCTCTAAAGCTCCAAGGTTTGCACCTAAACTTGAACTTTGCTCTCAATTTATTTGGTTTGAGATGTTGTGAGAAGCTTGAATCTTGGTGAAATAATATCTACTTTAAATTGTTGGCATATTGGGTTTGGTGGTACTTGGATGGTTTACTTGTTTTGTGGGCTGTGAAGAATTTCTTGAGACACATCAATATGATAACATGATCATTGAGAGTATGATTTTGTAAATTGAGTTATGAGTATGCTAAAATCACATTGGTGTTATATGAAGCATTTTTGTAAGATGACTTAATTCGCCCACATATACGGATTGCTTGAGCATTATTGCATTCTTGATTATGGGGTGACGACCCTTCTTGATTTCGGATCTTGCCCATCTTGACTTTGGATTTGCATTTCGTCTTGATGATGGACTTTTGTCCATTCTCAAGTATGAGTGGAAAGCCACTTTCAACATAGCTCATGATTCTCTTGATTATTGGATGACGATCCTTCTTGATATGCGCTTCGGTCCTTCTTGATAGGGGCTTCGGCCCTTCTTGATATGGGCTTCGGTCCTTCTTGATATGGGGTTCGGTCTTTCTTGATAGGGGCTTCGGTCCTTCTTGATATGGGCTTCAGTCCTTCTTAATATGGGCTTCGGTCCTTCTTGATATGGACTTCGGTCCTTCTTGATATGGGCTTCGGTCCTTCTTGATACGGGCTTCAGTCCTTCTTGATAGGGGCTTCGGTCCTTCTTGATATTCGATAGTGCTTGATGTGATGGCATGACGTATGTGTTGGGCGAAATTAATTACCTGAATGACTTTTCGAGAATTAGCTTTGAAAGTTTTCTTGACACTTGGTATTTGAAGCTTCGAAGGCTTTCTTGACACTTGGTATTTGAAATATTAGTATCTTGAACTATCTTATGGTTTGGTGATTCTCTTGGAATGTCGTACACTGACTAAGTACTTGGTTATAATCCGGATGAGCATATGTCTTGAACTTACTTCTTGCACTTATATTTGATTCATAGCTCACTATTAAATTAACTAAATGGTGGAAATTCTTGGATTTTCTTTGGAAGGCTTCTTGATATGTGAGATTTTGAATATTGATATCTTGAACTATTTTAATATATGATATTTACTCTCTCGAAAGAATTGTACCTTTATTTAGCACTTGTTTGATATTTCATTTCCTTGAAACCATTGTACTTTTGTTATGTACTTGATGATGATTTTGACAAGCTTATTCCTAGAATTTATTGTTGTACTCCTTACATAGCCTGCTTCTCTTTTTGATATGAAATGTTAGTTAAGTTTATGTGCCACTAAGCTTTATGCTTAGCGATAGTTTGTTACTATCGTAGGTGATGTTCCGAGGGAGAATTAAGGATGGCCAATTGAGGTAGACTATTTGGAATCTTAGATGAAGATCACATTTGCATGAGCATGTTCATTTTGCATATGTTTGGGGACTTGTACGTGACCCATGTTACACATTTAGGTATGCACTTTTGAAACTTGTTCACATGGGCCTATTTTCGCTACTAAATTATGGTGAATGTCTTATTAAATAAATTTATTTTGAACGTTGAGGTATGAAATTTGCTTTTGTTTCGTAAGTGGCATCCTCCCAAAAAAGGGGTGCTACAAGTTTGGTATCAGAGCCTAGGTTGTGATTCTAGGACTTTTGTTGTATTGTTCGCATGCATCATGTACATGTCCCTCATGCAATATGATCTTCTCTTCTATAGGAACTAAGACATGGCCTCCTCTTCAATAGAGCTAACGAGGTTGTTGATCTATGTTCTACAGACTATTATGTTTCTCATCACTTGCATTTTCTAGAGGTGTGATTTTTTCGAGACTTGATTTTGATGTACTTGTCAGAAATATTTTGGGTCACCAGGTTGCTATTAACCGAGTTTATAAAGATTATCCTTTCATGATTCAAGATCTAATTTTCTCTGTGGACTTGATTGTAATGCCTTTTCGAGACTAGTATACTGTCATGACCCGATCCGAGGGCCGCGACGAGCACCCGGTGCTAGCCCATCCGGGCACCCCTTAACGTACTTACATATCACATTCTAGGTGAGCCACATAATTATATCATACTTTTTTCATGCATCATCATTCTAATCTCATCGGGCAACAAACATATCTATGTCATCAATGGCATCTATGCCCACATACATGTACATGCGCCGACAAGGCGATCAAACAACATTCCAAAATATAGGCCGACGAGGCCAAACACATCTAGCCATATACACAATGTCTACGAGCCTCTAAGAAGGGTACATCATATCATAACGTAAGGGCGGGACAGGACCCCGCCGTGCCCATAAATATATACACAAAAGAATCTATACCAAAAGCTGCAGCTCTGAATGAAGTGGAGCTCTGCTATGTAGTCCCTGAGATAATACAGCTATGGATCAAGTCGGTCTCCCTGGCCACCTGCGGGCATGACGCAGCGTCCAAAAAAAAAAGGACGTCGACAAAGAATGTCTTCAGTATGTAAAGCATGATCGATATCAATGCGGAAGCAAAATGGATAACATTTGAAATACATAAGATGGGAGATAATGGCATCATCATTATAGCACTTACCTGCTTTCCATAGGGACGTTTCATTTCTATTCCGTACCCGTACATACATTCGTATTCTTGCTCACTTACCTTTTGTATCTATTTTCGTGCTCATGTTCATATCTTCTTTCATATTCATGCTCTAATTGATGTCTTATACATAACATAATCATACTCATATAGATGTCATATACATAGCATTTATATAGCGTACCCGACCACGAAGTGTTATAGCCCGTATTTCGTACGTCCGGATGTTGCGAGACAATGGTGAGAAATTAAGGACAAGACTATGTTCTAAAATAATTTTAG
>NW_026718375.1:0-13643 GCF_029784015.1 Lycium ferocissimum | reverse complement strand
TACAACACAACACACACACACCCCACACGGCTATATACTACACACACCACCTTCACTCCAACATGCCATATTTTATGATTTTCATCCATTTTAACATACTACAACATACATACAACCTCTACAACACATAAAACATGATCAAATCTTACCTTTCTTCTTAAACTCCCCAAATAGGCTAGGGTTTGCAATTGACACAACGAAGGGTCGGATGACTCGAACAACGCTTCCACCTTAATTAGGGACCTCAACTTAGTGGATTTGCATCAACAAAATATTTTTGGAGTGTCTAGAATTAGGAGTGGTTTTCCTTGCACGCCGAGCCTCGCTTCTTCAACTTCTTGCTCTTTTTTTCTAAGTGTTGTGATGAATAAATTGTGAAGACTTGGTAATCTTTTACACCTTATATGAATAATACAAGTGTCCTTGGCCCACACATGTGTTGGACCAATTAAAATTGAACACAAAATGTAGGACCATCCAACAAGTCACAAGGCCACAAGGCCTATTTTTGCATGATTTTCAACTTCCAAATATATCACTTTTGGTCCCAAATTTTTCTAATTGTTCCATACCAACAAATTCATGAACAACTCATGTCTCAAAATAAAATCGAAGGTCAAAAGTCTCGACTTTGTATCCCGGAATGATTTTGTCCCCAATTTATCACAATTATTCTAGATTGTCCCAATGTACTAAAATGCGGGATATAACACCGTGTATATATGGTATGATGTTATGATGTGTGACGGAGATACGGAGATATGAAACTTTCCGAAGTATGATAAGTTGTGGCGCCCGAGGGAGAGAGCGACCACGTTCGTCCGCCGGTCCTATTACGGGCCGCATAAATTTATGTGATATGCCAATATGATGATGTGATGACATAATGATTTGATAATGTGATAATACGTTGATATGATAATGCGATGATATGATAATGCGACGATAAGGATAATCCGATAATCATTTATGTGATAATCCGATGATATGATAATATGATGACATGGCATGATATGATGATTCTGTTCACCGAGCCCCTAACTGGAGGGCCGGGACACGTTATATGTGCATACGTATATGATGATTAACTACTTATGACACTTCCGCGTTAGGATCGGATATGACACATGATATTAGTATGTATGATTTGTAACTCGGAGTAAGCATTTGAGCGTTATGCCTATCATATTTGTCTTCTCGTGCCTCTTATGTATGATTTGTATTTCGTACGCACGCACTTTGTTATTTTGGCTACTATGCTCACCTCTCTCCGTACCCCTTACTTCGGTTATGACCTTGTTTTACTCGTATTCCATGCTTTACCTACTCGACATATTCCCGCATCGGCCCCCTTTTTCGGGTCGCATTTCATGCGGCGTGTACCTTGAGATGAGCTAAAGATATTAGTAGAAGATGTTCAATGGACCGGCGAGCTCCATTTTCTCGGCCGCCGAGTCGCGGCATCATGTTATGGTATCTCGAGTTCTCGTTAGAGACTTTGCGTACAAGGTCGGGGTATAAGACGTCGCATTATATATCCTATATAAGCGTGTATATTATTATGCATTGTATTATAAGTTTCATATATTCGATTTTATTTGATTCGAGAAAGGTAAAAAGCACATTATTCTTCAAAAAAAAATTCGTTATGTATTTGTGTCATGATTTGAAAGCCAACGTGATTACGAGTATTATGTGAGTCGGCCGAAGTTCGCTCGGCCCTAAATAAGGGTCGGGTGCCCATCACACCCTAACGAAATTAGGGGTGCGATAAGATTTGCATGAACTTCCGCCTTCCTCGTAAAAGAGAAATTGATTTCGCTATTGACGTATTGCCGGGATACCAAGCCTATTTCTATTCCTCCTTACCGAACGGCTCCGTAATTGAAGAAAGTTAAAGGAAGGAACAATGAAAGATTTACTCGAGAAGGGGTTTATTAGACCCAGGTTCATCACCGTGGGGAGCACTGTCCTATTTTTAAGAAAGATGGCTCCTACGAATGTGCATCAATTATAGACAGTTGAATAAGGTGACGATAAAGAACAAATATCCTCTTCCGAGAATCGATGATTTATTTGATCAATTACAGGGCGCCAAATAGTTTTCCAAAATAGACTTGAGGTCGGGCTATCATCAAGTGAGAGTTAGAGCAGAAGATATTCCCAAGACAGCTTTCCGAACGAGATATGGCCATTATGAATTTCGGTGATGTCATTTGGGTTAACTAATGCCCCCAAGACAGTTGTTCATGAATTTGATAAATAATGTATTCAGGCCTTTCTTGGATCTATTCGTAATAGTATTCATTGATGACATTCTGGTATACTCTCGCACAGAATCAAAGCATGCCGACCATTTACGTATTGTTCTTGGAATTCTTCGAACTCGAGAATTGTATGCAAAATTTTCAAAGTAGTTTTGGTCGAATTCTCGTGACATTCTTGGGTCATGTTATTTCGATGATGGCATTAGAGTTGATACTCAGAAAATTGAAGTCGTGAACACTTGGCCAAGGCTCACGACGCCTCTGAGAAGTCCGTAGTTTTCTTCGGGGGATTAGCAAAGTTATTATAGAAGGTTCGTAGGGATTTTCATCTATTTCGTAAATTTCGATTGACAAAGCTAACCCGTAAGCTCAACCAAATTTCGGTGGAATGATGCTTGTGAGCGTAGCTTCGCAGGTTGAAGGATGATTAACCTCAGCCCCAATATTAACACTTCCCGGATGGGCGATGGTTATGTTGTGTGTGATGCTTCTCGGCGTTGGGTTAGTGTGTATTGATGCAGCATGGTAGAGTTATTGCTTATGCTTCGAGACAGCTGCGAAAACATAAAAAGAACTACCAAACTCATGATCTTGAATTGGCTGCAGTTATTCATGCATTAAAGATGTGGAGACATTACTTGTATGGTGTGCATGTTGATATCTATACAGATCACAAGAGTCTTTAATATATCTTCAAACAAAAGGAGTTGAATCTGCGGCAAAGGCGGTGGTTGGAATTATTGAAAGATTATGATGTGAATATTTTATACCACCCCGGAAAGGCAAATGTAGTAGCTGACGCGCTTAGCCGCCGATCAATGGGTAGCTTGTGTGAAGTTCCTTCGGAGAAGAAAGAATTAATTCACGAGCTCCATCAACTAGCCAATCTTGGAGTACGTTTAATTGATTCAGATGGTGCAGGAGTTGGTGTTAGTGATCCCACAGTTTCGTCCTTGAACATGGAAGTAAAAGAGCGACAATATGAAGATCCTCAATTGAGTCATTATAGAGATACATTTCAGGAAAAAGAGAAGTTTCCATTTGAAACTTCTACAGAGGGAATTCTTAGATACCGAGGCAAGCTTTGTGTTCCAAATGTTGTAGAATTACGTCGCCGAATTCTAGAAAAAGCTCGTTATTCTCGGTATTCTATTCACCCAGGAGCGACAAAGATGTATCATGATCTCAAGTTAATATATTGGTGGGATGACATGAAGAGAGATATAGCAGAATTTGTCGCCCAATGCCCAAATTTCGAGCAAGTAAAGACCGAACATCAAAAGCCAGGAGAATTATTGCAAGCAATGAAAATTCCTACTTGGAAATAGGAAGTAATGACTATGGATTTTATTGTGGGATTACCTCATTCCCGAGGCAAGTATGATTCCATATGGGTAATCGTGGACAGGCTCACGAAAGCAGCTCATTTCTTCTAGTCGAACCACGTACTCGGCGAGCAGGATTATGCAAGGTTGTATCTCAAGGAGATTGTGCGACTCCATGGTATTCCGATATCGGCATTACAAATAGAGGAGCGCAATTTACAGCCAAGTTCTGGAAATCCTTCCAAGAAGGTTTGGGTACTCAAGTAAAGCTTAGCACGGCATTTCATCCGTAAACTAATGGGCAAGCCTAACGTACTATTTAGACCTTGGAGGATATGCTACGAGCATGTGTGCTAGATTTTGGTGGTAGTTGGGATGACCACTTACCCCTTATCGAGTTTGCATACAACAATAGCTATCATTCCAGTATTCGGATGGCTCCGTATGAAGCTTTGTATGGAAGGAAGTGCAGGTCTCTAATTGGATGGTTTGAAATAATTGAAGTACAACTAATAGGCCCTGAGTTGATTCAACAAGTAGTAGAAAAATTCAAGGTGATCCGAGATCGACTGTTGACAGCCCAAAGTCGCCAAATATCTTATGCGGATAACCGCCGGCGAGACTTAGAATTTCAAGTTGATGATTGGGTGTTCTTGAAGGTGTCGCCAATGAAAGGGGTGATGAGATTTGGTAAGAAAGGGAAGTTAAGTCCTCGATATATTTGACCCTATAATATTATCCGCAAGGTGGGTCAAGTAGCTTATGAATTGGATTTGCCTTCAGAACTTGAGTCGGTTCATCTAGTTTTTCATGTCTCAATACTCTGTAAGTGTGTTGGAGATCCTACGAGGATTGTTCCAGTAGATTATGTTCAAGTGACAGAAAAGCTAGTTTATGAAGAAGTGCCCATTGCCATATTAGATAGGCAAGTATAAAGACTCCGAAACAAGGAAGTAGCTTCAGTTAAAGTCTTATGGCGAAATAAAAATCGAGAAAAAATGACTTGGGAGGCTCAAGAGAAGATGAAATCCACATACCTGCATTTGTTTCAGCCCCCGGAAGAGAACTATGACGAGACGTCGAGATTATGAGGTATGTATGTCTTTCCTTTATGCATATGGGTCGTGTGTGGCCAACTTATATTGCTATTGTGTTGTGGCCCTGTGAGGTAATGTTATTATGGGTTGTTGTGACAGGATGGTAATGCTATATTACAGGGGAGACTCTGGCAAAATTTTTTTAGGATCCCCGATGACTTAACATTCGAGGACAAATATTCCAAAAAGGGGGAAGAATGTTACACCTCGAAAAAAATTTCGTTAGTGTACAATGAATAGACTAACGAAGGGAATGATGTATACAATGTTTTGATAAGTAAGAAATAGCACTTGATGACCCTAAACGAGATTTCAAAGGCATATAAGGTAAGGAAAGAAACTTGTTAGGGAAAGCAAGTCACATGTGTGTCGGACAAGGATTACGAGTATCGAATTAATGACGTTCTAATGATATTTTGGGAAAGAGTTATAACGTCCCTTAGATTGGTATTGAGGTGTTGAAAAAGTGTGAAGAATGTTCCATAAGGATCGGAGATCAAACGAGTCGACGAGAACAAGTTTCGGATAGCTGGGCATTATACGGCAAGACATACTGGCCATATAAAACATACAGACCGTATGTCCAGCCGTATGTCTTGACCAGAATAAGGGTCTTCACTGGACCGAACATACGGTCTAGACATACGGTCAGTATAAAATATACGGACCGTATGTTGGTCCGTATGTTCTGGTCGGGACTGAACTTAAACGCTAATATAAGGACCCCTCTCTCATTTTAATTCATTTCATTTCCACTCCACAACTCAAGAATTCTCTAGAACCTTCTCCACTCTTCATCCACAAGAACACAAAGGAAATTGATGATCAACTTCATCAAACCAACAAAAATCAAGAGTGTGAACCCATTAAAGTCATCTAAGTCAAGAAATTCCAAGGTAAGTGAACAAGGGTTTTGGTGTAAGAAGAGTATTGCCACTCAAGGCTTGTTCCTACACTATCTAAGGTAAGTTTCATGATCTTTTCATGTTATTTTAAGTATTGAAAAGTTGAAACACTTGGATTATAGAAGGAAATAGGAAATGGGTCATAAATATGGAATAGTGTCATTGTTGAGTAGAAGCTTGGATTGAATTATGGATAATGCAAATGAATGATGGTTGTTGTTTATGATATTGTGATTGTTGTTATGAATATTTGGGAGTTGATATGGAATATGGAGGAAGTTGTATAAACAAAGGAAATGCTGCCCAATTTTCTCTAGCTTTAGTAAGCACGTTCTTATAATCGCTTAGCTAATGTTAATGTGAATTCTCTTGAAGGTAAAGATGTGAGCATTAAAGAAGAACGAGCAATCAATAGAATAGTTAAACGACAAAGGTGTGTGAGGCTAGTCCTTTCTTTCTAAGGCATGAATCTTGTGGCATGATTTTCCTCCTTCTTCAAGAATTTCCTATATTCCGGAAAACTAAGAGTCCTTGTGCATGAATATCCATATGAGATAATAATAGATACGCTATGAGTACGATAATGATGATGATAAGCTTAAGCCTAAAGATTCTAGAGATAATGATATGATGTTCCTATAAAGCTAATGATGCTACTTATAATCTATTGATGTTGATCATTATGTACACTCACCTTATATGCTAATTCCTTCAAGGTGAGGCAGAATGTTTATGAATGCTCCATAATGTAATCGGGGGTTTACGACCTTATGTCACCCCGATAAAGTATAGTTGTCTTGAGTTTCCATGCATGCATTATGATGAGTACATTATGATGAATAAATGATGATGATATTACACCGCGCCTATATGGCCGGGCAGTCACCGCCAAGGCGGGAAGCGTATACACCATGGCCAGATGGAATGGGTAGACACCACTAGTAGGCGGCATGAGATGTTACCCCGAACGCGGGAGGCCTGGACGCAAAGCAATGCTAATGATTATCACACCGTACCTATATGGTCGGGCAAATTTTATACATTTATGCATACATGATATGATGATGATTATGAAGTAAGTCAAAGATGCATTATTTCTTTTATGATTCACATTCAGTTACAGGTTGCTCCTCATTTGATGCCTCCCCATTTCATTGATGTATTGTTATTGTTTATGCCTTACATACTCAGTACAATGTTCGTACTGACGTCCGTTTTCTTTAGGCACTGTGTTCATACCCACAGGTAGACAGGGAGATGATCCAGATTCGTAGGAGCTATTAGCTGATTGAGAGCACTCCATTGCTTAGGAGGTGCCATTGATTTATTCTTTTGATATATACATGTTTTGGTCATGACGGGGTCCTGTCCCGTCTATATGTCTAGTACTCTAGTAGAGGCTCGTAGATACGCAGTTGTAGGTAGTATGGTCTTATAAGTTTCTCATTGTATATATATTATTATTTTGATAGCCGAAAGGGCTCATGTATATAAAGTAAATACGTTTCAAATAAAAATAGTTTTCTATGATTATGAGCATAAGAGATATGAATGGAAGAAGATGAGTAATATAATGAGTGGTGCTCTATGGAAATAGCCCAAAAATTCGTCACATATAGTCAGGTCGTGACATGCATGGAGTCCCGATGTCCATCATTACTGATAGAGGAGCACAATTCACGGCAAAATTTGGGAAGTCTTTCCAAGAAGGTTTGGGTACTCAAGTAAAGCTTAGCACCGCATTCCATCCGCAAACTGATGGGCAAGCCGAACTTACTATCCAGACCTTGGAAGATATGCTACCGGCATGTGTACTAGATTTTGGTGGTAGTTGGGATGACCACTTACCTCTTATTGAGTTTGCATACAACAACAACTATCATTCCAAAGATTCAAATGGCACCGTATGAAGCTATAAATGGAAGGAAATGTAGATCCCCGATTGGGTGGTTCGATGTAGGAGAAGTACAGCTAATAGGCCCTGAGTTGATTCAACAAGCGGTGGAAAAGGTCAAGGTGATCCGAGATCGACTATTAATAGCCCAAAGTCGCCAGAAATCTTATGCGGACAACCGTCGGCGAGACTTATAATTTCAAGTTAATGATTGGGTATTCCTAAAGGTGTCACCAATGAAAGGTGTGATAAGATTTGGTAAGAAAGGAAAGTTAAGTCCTTGATATATTGGGTCAAGTAGCTTATGAATTGGACTTACCCTCAAAACTGGAATCAGTCCATCCGGTTTTTCATGTCTCAATGCTCTGTAAGTGTGTCGGATATCCTACTAGGATCGTGCCGTAGATGTTGTTCAATTAACGGAAAGGTTGGCTTATAAAGAGATACCCATTGCCATACTAGACAGGCAAGTACGGAGACTTAGAAATAAAGAAGTAGCCTTAGTTAAGGTCTTATGGAGAAATAACAACTGAGAAGAAATGACTTGCGAGGCGGAAGAAAATATGAAGTCTAAATATCAACATTTATTTCAGCCCTCGGAAGAGATCCAAGACGAAACGTCAAGATTTTGAGGTATGTATGCTTTCTTTTCATGCTTTTTGGGTCGTGTATAGCCAAACTTTTTTGCTATTATGTTGTAGCCCTGTGAGGCATTTTTATAATTGGCTATTGTGAAAATATGGTAGTGCCATAATACAGGGGAAACTCTAGCGAAATTTTCGTAGAATTCCCGAGCACTTAACATTCGAGGACGAATGTTCTAAAAGGGGGGAAGAATGTTACATCTCGGAAAATTTCATGTTGTTGCACAATGAATAGAATAACTAAAGGCACAAAGTATATGATGTTTTAATGAGTAATAAATAGTATTTAATGATTCTAATTGAGATTTCAAAGGCATTCGAGGTAAGAGAAGAAAGTTCGTCAAGAAAGGCGAGGTATACGTTGTGTATCGGAAAGGATTTACAAAGTACCAAGTTAATGATGGCTTAATGATGTCTTAGAAGAAGGGTTATAATTCCCCTTAGATTGTTAATAAAGTGTTAAACAAGTGTTAAGACGGTTCCATAAGGATTGGAGACCAAACGAGTCGACGAGGACAAGTTTCGGAAAACTGGGCATTATATGGTCCACTATACGGACCGTATATTAGGCCGTATAATCTGCCCAAAACTGGAACCTTCACTGGACCAAACCTACGGTCACACATAGGGCCCATATAAATTATACGGACCGTATGTGTGTCCGTGAAACCAAGTTGGGACAGATTTTAAGTTGATAAAAGAGGGAAACAAGTTCATTTAATTTTATTTCATTTTCACTGCCCTTCTCTCAAGAACTCTCTAGAATACTCTTTACACTTCTTCCACAAGAATTCAAGAGAATTAATGATCAACTTCATCAAATCAAGAGAATCAAGTGCAAGAAGCTCATTAAGGTTCATCCAAGACAAGAAATCTCATTAGAAGTGGAACTAGGGTTTTGCTCAAGTGAAGTGTTTCCACTCAAAGCTTATTCCCACACTATCAAAGGTAATTTTTATGATCATTCCATGTTGTTTAAAGCATTGAGAGGTTGAAAGACTTGGATTATGAAAGGAAGTAGAATATGGGTCATAAATATGAGAGTAGTGGCATTTTTGAGTAGTAGCTTGGAATGAATCATGATTCTTGACATGTTGTGATTATAAATATGTTATAAATGACATTAAGAACATGGGAGAAACATTATGTAGATATGAGTGTAATATTGTACTATGACCATGGCTATGGAGGATTTGAAGTGAAATTGGGAAATTTGGATAATGTTGGTGAATAAAGATTGTTGCTTATGAAATTGTGAATGTGATTAGTGATGTTTGGGAGTTGATATGTGATATGGAGAAAGTTGTATAAACAAAGGAAATGCTTCCTTCTGATCTTAGATCGTGCGGTAGAGCTATGTTATCAGGATGACTCCTCCCTAACGAATTGTTGTGTTTTCAGCGATGCCTCCGAGAAAGGCGACAGCTGCCCAGAAGGGCAAGTCTACGGCAGCGGGAGAGACCAGCCAGGCCCGGCAAGTTACTAGGGCCCGTGCTCAGCTCGAGCCTGAGGTTGTGCCCCGGTCGGCTAGTTCTGCCACCCCATCACCATCAGACATAGAGCGTGCCCCGGCCATTCCCGGAGTCGGGGGAGGCGGCTCCACCACCCGCTCCCCGAGGTTTGAGTCCCCGAGCCTCGGCCTCCTGACCCGTGGGTGGAGCGGGGCTATGAGGGACGCCGTTCGGTTTACCGGATTAGACAGTGGGGCGAGGCTCACGAACGGATTAGAGACGATCATGCGGACGGACGTGACAAAAGGGGGCCCGCTATTTCTTGACACGTAATTAGCCGCAGTTTTTTGGGTCAAAGCCCGAGGACGGAGTTCATCGGACAGAGGCGGCAGACGCTGCGGCTTATCGTGGCTTCCGAGACCGAGTCCGTCGAGTTGGCGTCGTATCGGTTGCATGATATACGCGGCTAATTGGTATGATTCTTGGAGCTATCCAGGAGGCAAGGGTGCTCATACGACCATATGGGATGAGTTCGTGAGGCCTTTCTTGGCCATTTTCTACCCCGCAGACGACGAGGCCAGGTTCCGCGCATTTTTTACACACCGAGGCCGAGGCGGCGAGAGTGTCCGGGGAAGTATAGCCTTGAGTTTGATTCTCTGCCAGGATACGCGCCTCATATTGTGGGCGACATAGCCGATAGAGGTGCACCGCATGTGACGTGGCCGGATAATTATTTGATTGATAACCGTGGCGGGCGACAGCCCTTCCCGGCTCGGATATTGCGCGAGGTACGGGCGTATGCCAAGGGTAAGGGAGGAGCGACACAGAGGCGCACACGCGACAGTGGTTACGACGGGGCCGGCCGAGGCTAGGTCACCGGGTACTACGGGAGATTCTCGGCGGCGCGACCCTCGGCGGCGTCGGGTATTCGTCCCGGCCCGGCCTGAGGAGTGCACCCCCACGGTTCCCGGGCAGGAGGTTTGATAGCACAGGGTATTCGGGGGCCGGTCCGAGTTCCAGGGCTTCGGGGTCACAGTCGAGCAGCGAGGGTTTGAGCCGGGGATAAGGCCATCTATGCCTCGGTTGCCCCCCCCGGTGCGCGCCGTCTCGGGAGTGCCGCCGCCATGTGTGCTTGTTTTACTTGCGGCCGGGCAAAACCATGTTATGGCGAGGGGAGTGCCCGCATAGAGATGGTTCGAGTGTGATGTAGTCCACCCACCGGGCCGGTTGCTACTGGGCTTGTCCTCTTCGGTAGTTACGCCTCGCGGGCAGGCATATCTTGCCCCGCAGACCGTGGTAGAGGTCGCGGCGGAGCGTCTAGTTTTAGCGGTCCATCAAACCGCCTATACGCGTCGTCGCAGACAAAGATCGGTAGGCATTACCGCAGGCGCTGACGGTGCACATGAATCCTTATTAGAATTTATATTTCTACGCGTGTGTATCTGTTGTATAATTGTTGCATAGTAGTAGGCGGAAATCCAAAGGTTGGTAACCAAGTAGTTATAAGTAATGACGATCGAGACGTGTTCACTATCATTACGGATACGGAAGTCTAGGATGGAAAGTAGTTATATCCATAGGCGAAAGGCGAATATGTAGGCGAGAGATGGGTAAAATAGTAATTGTGTCACGAGAGCGTCCGGAAACCTATTAAGATTTTACTTTACTCCAAAGTGCGTGATAAAGGTCGAGGGCGGTGCGAGGTGGACGCGATTATACCGTTGCAGCATCGTATTTCGTCGGGTTCCAAGGTTAAGCGTGCTAGGGGAGAGAAATTTTCAGATGGGTGACCCCCCGGAAGTTTTTTGAAAGTCTTACAAATTCAGACGTAAGAAGCAAATGGGAAGCTAGAGTAGTCTAACGGAAATCAGAGTATACGGAGTGGGCGGACACCGCAAGAGGTCACGTAGGCCGAGGTGGATTAGACTGGTAAGGAAAAAGAAGGTGCATCACGGCGCTAGAATTAGGGTGGAGTTTAGGAATCTTTTGTGAGCGAGATGCTAGCGATTATGTAGAGGTATAGGTGAGCATGTGATACCCCGTGTATGGCTATATTAGCGGATATATGCATTCCGGCAACCAATGTGACGATACATGGGAGGCATTAATCGGACAGGACAACAAAGTTCAAGCGAAAAGAAAGATAAGTGTACGAATGCCATAAGACAATTTGATATTGTTTTTACTATAGGGTAAGCTTGGAAAGTACTAACATAATGATATTGGAAAGGAAAAGAAAGTGATCAGACGAATGGCAGGAGGATCGAAATGTCGAGATAAAAGTGTAGCCTGACCGAGAATGAAAATGCGGACATAATCGGTAAGCCGGTGCAAGAAATGCAAGTGCAAGATGGAGATAGCTAATACCGCAACGTATTTGATACGGATGCTTAGTCGGCAGGTAAGGTTCCTTATCGAGACTAGTTAGTAAGACCCAAAAGCCAGGAAAGGGATAGGAGTTAGGATAGAAATTGAGATAGTGCTGGGAATTAAGATGTGAGCAACAGGGTTAATTGTTGATGACATTGTGACCAATGAGTTGCGAATTTTTTTTTCAGAGGAGTGAATAAAGGAAGGGAAAAGAATAGGATAGGATAGGATAGGCCATAAGCGAATGTTAGAACGGAAAGAATATGTACTGTGGAGTGACCCGAGAGAAGAAAAGACCATAATTAAGATGGAATATATTCTATATAAGTCATACAAGCGTATGCTAAGGATGAAACCAAGCGAATATCTAATGGGAACAGTTGGGATTCGGTAATAACAATACGGTGATAATATTCTGGATGCATTAAGGGAAGGTGTGAAGATGGGTTAAGCTGAATTACCGGGAAGGAAGTAAGAACGAAGGGCAAACAGGACATGACTATGATTGAACCGGAGGCCAATTCCGATATCGGTTGTAAGAGAAAAGGGGAAAAGGCAAAGTAACGCATAAGGATTAGTGAAGCCATGTGTTATATCCCGTATTTTTGTACATTGGGACAACTCGGATTAACTATGGTAAGTTAGGGACCAAACCATTTCGGGATACAAAGTCGGGACTTTGACCTTCGATTTTATTTCCGAGACATAAGTTGTTCATGAATTTGTTGGTATGGAACAATTAGGAAAATTTGGGATCAAAATTGGAATTAATGGAACTTGAAAATCATGCATTTTCCATGCATTTGGCCGTGTAGATGTTGGAATTGGCCCACCCATTTTGTGTTTAATTTTCATTGCTCCAACACATGGTGTGGGCCAAGGACACTTGTGCACTTCATAAGCTAGCATAAGAGATGACTTCTAAGTCATCTAATTCATTCCAACACTTAGAAAAAAAATTTGAAGATTGAGGAACCACCAGAGGCTCTCGGCCAGGGGGAAAAACCAACTTTCACTCAAGTCCTTCTAAAATTATTTTGTTGATGCAAACCCACTATTTTGAGGTCCCTAAGTAGCGTGGAAGCGTTGTTGGAGCGATCAACCCGCTAGTTTTCATTATCGCAAACCCTAGCCTATTGTGAGGTTGAAGGAAGAAAGGTAAGATTTGATTATGTTTTATGTGTTATAAAGGTTGTATGTATGTTGTAGTATGCTAAAATGAAGGAAATTCATAGCGATATAGCAAGTTGGAATTGAGGCCATGTGTGTGAGGGTGGGGCGTGTGAAGTGTGTGTGTGTTGTGTTATGTTTGAGTGATGAATTAAGGTCTAGTTAGTATGTTATGATCATTGTAGGGTGAAGAATGAATGAGAATCATCAATATGTATATATGTTGTGTTGGCGAAAATGGGTCATGGTATATGACAAAGAATGGGTTAATATCGATTAACGTTTTAGTCGTCGTCGTAATGAATTCTATGTTGGAAATGAGCTTTTAATGACTCTAGATTGATGTTGTAATTGTATGGGCTGATTTGAAGATTATTGTGTATTTGATGTAATTTGCATAATTATGATAATGATATCGTTATAGTACGGATTGTTGATGCAAATCATGATTTAAAAATGGAATGGACTATAGTGGTGTCTCGGGTTGGGGACAGCTTTTGGGCAAATTGGAGCCTTGTTG
>NW_026718374.1:0-39921 GCF_029784015.1 Lycium ferocissimum | reverse complement strand
GGTCTCACGGTTTCTTATCGTATGTATTTATATATTATTTTGATAGCCGGAAGGTTTATGTATATAAGGTAAATATGTTTCAAGTGGAAATGGTTCTTCTATGATTATAAGCGTGAGATTAATATATGACCGCAAAATGAGTAGTAGAATGAGTGGTGCTCGGTGGTTAGCCTCGGGTACCCGTCATGGTCCTAGTCGGGTCGTGACAAAAACAAAGTAAAGCAGTGGAATAGCTACTGAAATAACACGCTTCGGATCATTATTCTAGTCTAATCGTTAATAGATGATTAAAATAATAACTCCAAGGATTATAACCGAATGGGAACTATATACTTGTAGTGAAACAGAAGCTTAGTGAAAAGACTATATGGTTTAGAATACTTGTAAAAATAATCATAGATTCACGTTTTACCAATTCGAGACAAAATACTTGTAATAAATAAATAACTTATAAAGAGACCATTCAGGCAATACTTGTATAGTCATAGTTCTTAAATACAAATTAACAAGAAAATCTCATTTGCTAAGACAAGGAAACTGAGAATTAGAATAGTATACTGTCAAGCATATGATTTAGCGACATTATCCACAAGGACAACTGAGGCCTTTATCTAGTAATACCCGATATGGTTCTTCACATGATTTTAAATTTTAACAAGATCCATGTACAACGACCATAGGGATTTTTCTTATGTTTAAAGGACGTATTTGATAAAACGTAAGCATGATTCCAATCTACCGAGCAAAGAAGATGCTCTAACACATACACACAACAACATTCTTAACGACATTCATAACAACACAACAAAACAAGAAACCTATTTTACATACCATACACACAAGGAATTACGGTTGCCGAGGACAACAGACTAACATAATTGCTTCCAAGAATTCAAGTAGTATAGTGGCATGACAATTTTCAACGAAATCTAATCTGATATGACAAGCAAAAGAATAAAGTGTGAGAGAAAGGGTCCAACCTTGTTCGTGACCTGCTGAATTGATAAAGAAACTCATAAAACCAATTTGCGCGTGTTCGGAGAAATTAATATTAAGTTCGTAAGGTGTAGCCGGAGTCGTGAGTATTGAGAAGAGAGGGAATGTTTTTTTTTTCTTTTTTTTTTCCTTCCCCTTTCTCTTACTGTTTTCAGATGATTTTATAAGAGAAAAAATGAGATTTTTCCAATGAGGAGGTTCGGAGATGAAGGAGAGGCTTGAAGATTTTCTCCCTTTTTTTCATGTATATGACATTGTATATATAATCATACAAGGAAGATAGACGTTGGGAAGGGGAATTAGAAAATGAAAAAAGATCAATTTTTAGAGCGGGATGGATTGACACGTTAGAAAGAATATTATAAGAAGACAAAATATGGAAAAGAGTCTAATTTTTGGAAGAGTAATTTTCTCCTAAGAAAATGAAAGATGTTTCCTTTTTTTTTTTTTTGCAAAGTAAAGATATGTGGAAAAATTCAACCGTTTTTGAATTTGAAATTCCAACTCCATGAGGGTATTTGGGTCTTGTTAAAATACTACAAAAGTATATACATAGGCAAGTGCAAAAAAATAAACAATAATTAAAAAAAAAGATAAAATCATTAAATAAGCATTTTTAATATATTTGCTCAAGTATTGATTATAATAGGAGTCGGAAAATGCAAAGAGAGTAGATAAATGAATAAATAAATAAATAAAATTCATTTCAAGTGAAGAATGAGATGATGATGACATAATAATGACATTAATAATAATGACATAGAAAATATTGTTATCATAAATTTTTTATAAAAACAAGTAAAAATAGTATTTTGGCCTTGCGAATAAGATATAAGCTCAAAGGGGTAAATTTGAAAAAGGAGGTACAAAATTGGGTGTAACACCCAACAGCCTGAAATTAGTAGTACTGGGCTGAGTTTTGCTAAACTAAAGCCTTTCCTTACTTCTTTCTAGCCCTAGGTAAGTCATATCCCTGCCTTGTCATTCCCAAGTGACAACCTCTCAATCTTTTACCTTTAAGTAACTTAAACATATCTTATTTCCCATTTTTATGAGTATTTTCTGTTAAACATATCTTTAGAATTCTAAGCTAAATGACTCATATGCTTACATATATATAGGGATAAATTTGAAACAAGAGCAACAGAGTGAACATGAGACACAAACATCATGAATGACTTAATGTAAAGACTAAGGCAAGATAGCATATATACATGCACAAGACTCAAACTGAACTCAAAACAGGATCACTTGGTCAAATCATGGAATCATATTAACACACAGATATGACATGCCCATGTCTAGACTCACTTATCAACATTAGATGAGAAACACAAACAAAACAGTATTTCAACAAGGGGACAATTAAACCAGGACGCAAGCAAACCTACTGGAAAATGAACCTTTCCACAAATGCACACATAAGTGACAGTTAAAGCATCTAGGTAGATATCTCATTTGAATCAATAATCTAATCATGAATCAAGCATAGGTTTATTATGGCATATGACTGACTATGGACTGATCAACTTCAGATAAGCACATAATTAGACAATTTTCACTTTGAACATAACTTATAAGCATGCTGATAATTAGACAGACCTACTTTGACTCATATTAGGTTGATATAGCATCTAAACTAGACTGAACCTCACTGGTACATGAACAAAACAACAAACCAACATATGCAATTCATAAACTGATCTACATTAACAACTAACATCAATTAGACTTAACTTAAGGTTCACAAATCACCTAAATCACAAACTAAGCAAAGAACCATATTAAGCAGGCACATAAAAACCTATTAGCAAACTAAGCATACATAAACATACTAGTAACTCACCTAAAAAACTAAACACATAACTAAACTAAACAAAACAAATATACAAACATAAGCAAATTAAGGAAAAACAGAACTGAAAGGAGGATTCTTTACCTTCTTTGAGTGCAGCCTTGGTCCAGAATGGAGTTGGTGGATCCTTTTTGCTCCAAACACCAATGCACAGCCACAAACAAGAGAATAGAAACAATTAAAATTTTTACTAGAACTCAAATAGTTAAAGGTCTCTGCCTAGAGGCTGAAACCCTAGGTAATTCGAGATTTTCTTTTTGTGAGTATATCTCATTGTGTGTTAGTGTGAAATATGGGGTTCTTTATATAGAACACCAACCCCTAAAACTTGATTCAAATTCGATGTGGGACAAACTGATTTGCAAAGGATTCTCTTGAATCCTTGTGAATCACTCCCGAACCAATAAGAAATCGCGAAGAAAAATGACAAAAACCATTAAGAGCTTCGTCCCTGTTGGAACAGAAAAAGTAAGAGAGAGAGGAAGGGTTTTACCTCTTCTGTGGTGGTTCCATAGTGGAAACAGGTGAGAGAGGGTAAGAGCAATTAATGGGTTTTACCTCTTCTGTGGTGGTTCCATAGTGGAAACAGGTGAGAGAGGGTAAGAGCAATTAATGCTGTTACCCAAAATGGTGTAGCATTGACTGAAGAAGCTACGATGGCCTGAGATTTTGCCACTTTCAGGCAAGAATTGATGCGAGAGAGAGAGAGAGAGAGAGAGAGAGAGAGAGGAGAAGGAGGCGGCTAGGATTTCATGGAACCCTTTTCTCACAAAGTGAGAAATTAGGTCATTTGGTATGCATATATCAGATTAAAAGGGTCGTTTGGATGGTGGGATGGGTCTGGCCATCTAGGCTGGGCTCGGTCCGCTTTTAAAAGAAAAGAAAAGGCGTCTGTTGTTCACATATACATGATATACATGCATATACACACATATTCGTGTATATTCATGTATATATGTGTATACATGGAGGAACAAAATAGCCAATTTAACAAATAACCAAAGTTAAGAGCTATTCATACTTAAATATTTCAGTTATGACCAAAATCAAAACTAGTTAACCAATCAATTCCTTTTAAAATACGGCCAACATGCATAAAAGGACCAATTATTGTAATTATCACCCTAATTGACCTTAATCATGCAATTGGCTATTTCAAATATAGCCACAATTAACACATAGCAATTAATTAACAATTTCAATTGTAACCGCAATCAATACATAACTAATTGGAGTCAATTGCAATTATAGTCATGCAAAAATTGTAAAATTGAGATGTAATTGATTATTTTATTTAATTAATCAATTTTCTTGAATTAACAAAGTAACATATTTGTCAATTTGATATCTAATAATTTAAACAATTAATTGCATAATTGTTTTGAACTATTTTGAATTAATTTTGACAAAAACTTTAGTATTGATGGAAAAATATGTAAAATACTTTAAATGACTTATAATATAAATTGGCAAACCATTATCAAAAACAATTTTGTAAAAATCACGTTGGTTTATAAAAATACATATTTCACTTCGTTTGAGATCAAAAACTCTGATTAATTAAATAAAATTATTGGTGGTCAAAAATTAGGTGTCAACAGCGTTCTTTATATTTGAATTCTCTTTGACTTTATTCATCCTTAGTGGCAAGCTATTATAGACATAAAAATATCATTTACATGTTTAAAAACCATGAGGTCTAGAGATACTTTTGATATGTGCCAAAGTCTTTTTTCTATCTTAAAACTCGTGCACCTCAAACACCGAGAGTAATCAAGTTTGTCCACTTTATTTCTTTTTTTGTTGTGCGACTATTGTGGCATTAAACTCATGAGTCATACCATTAAACTCTAGGAAAGAGGGATAGAATGTAGACTTAGGAACGCGACACGAGTCAAAGAGAACCATCTTTGAATTTATGTCCAGTAATCTACAACAGAGTCTATTTTCTTGCTAAAAAGTTGAGGGAAATTTATCACGAAAAGAAGAAAGATCTATGTAGAGTTTAATGATATAGAGAAAACATAAAATGGAGTACCACACAAGTTCCTCAATTTGGTGGGTAATGGAGAAGAAAGAAAGTCATATTAAATATATAAATGTTACAAAATATATACGTATGAAGGAGTCGTCACTAGAGTAAAAAATAGTAGTGGGTGATACAGATGAGTTTATCATAACAGTGGGTTTACAACAGGGATAGACATTGAGCCCTACTTGTTTACCTTAGTTATCGACAAGCTAACTAACACAATATAAGATGAGGTCGTATAGGGTATGCTACTTGTTGATGTTATTGTATTTAGGCAAAATACATCAAATCAACCCTAAACTATACCCAAAATGTCGATGTCACACTTAAACTATACCGGTGACGTAATACACACTCGAACATCTTAAAAGTGAATTATTTTACCCCTCATACATTTATAACTAGCTGCACATGGGGTGGTGTAATACACTCGCCCGCCATGTCAGCGCCACGTCAATGCCACATCAATAAACTGCCAAATTTGTTTTTTTTTTTAAATGCATGTCATTTAATTGCTTCTTCTTCACATTCATAAAAAATGCAACCACTCAACCACCATGGATATAATCACCCACCACCAAATTCATCCCACCACCACTGCTAGATTCACAGCTTAATCAATTGTAGCTCTCTGAAAGTCTAAATTTCTCATGAATTTGTCGCTACTGCGTTCCACGTGATGCCAAGTATCATACCTATCTTCTCCACCAAAAAAAAAAAAAAAAATTAAGCCAACCTCGCCGGGAGAAATGGTGGCTGGTGAACAAACTTGCCAACCAACACCCAGTAACCAAAACCACCATAGATCCAAATCGACCATCAAAGACCTGATCAAAATACAGTGAACAAAATTATGACACATGCCATTTTGTATTCTCAAGGCACCAGCAAGAGAAAAATACATAAGCATTCCATGCCTAACCATTAATTTAAAAGTTAATACGCAGGAAAATAATTTTACCACCATAAATTCAAAATTCACCACTGGAATCACATCACCACCATTGAAACCATCCAAAATTGCAAGAACCACTGTAAATTTTGCACCCATCACCAAACACCCCATTAAAATCGCAGCTCGCCTATTTGAAAATATAATACCTATAGGGTAGTTAAAATGATGGGGGTTTTCAAAAGAAGAAGAAGAAGAGGAAAGCAGGTGGGTGGGGGGCGTGGTTCAAGATGGAGAACAAAAATTGGGTTTGAAGATGAAGAGGGGTGGTGAAATTTATGATGGGTTTGATGAGAAAAAATGAATTGATGAAGAAATTAAGTTGTAGAGAAGTGTGATGAGAAAAAAATGAAGTAGAAGACATGGAAAATGGGGCGTGAAGAAGAAAAGGCCTGGGGGAGGGGGAAGAAGAAAGGGACCGGAGGGGGGGGGGGGTGATGAAGAAGAAGAAGTGTGGGGTGGGAGGAAATGAAGAAGAAAGGGGCGGGTGAGGGTGGGGTTAAAAAAAATTAAATCTTTGAATTAAAAAAAATGAAAAATTCTCCTCAAAACGCGCTTTTTTATTTTTATTTTGATATTTTGTGCCACATCGAAATTTCGGGGAGTAAAATAATTCACTTTTAAGATGTTCGAGTGTGTATTAGGTCACCGGTATAGTTTAAGTGTGACATCGACATTTTGGATATAGTTTAGGGTTGATTTGATGTATTTTGCCTTGTATTTATTAAAGAACCATCAAGCATGCCATGCAAAGGCTTGACCTATGGAGAAACACTTTAGAGACGAAGAGTTTTAGGATAAGTATAACTAAGATTGAATACATGCATTGCAGGTGTAGTCAACATGAGAAAAGAGAAGTTGAGTGATTACATGATATTATGGTGCCAAAATGCAAACAATTTAGATATTTAGATTCGTTGTTTCAAGAGAAATGAATGGTAGATTAAGATGTTTTTCATAGGATTAAAACCATATGGTTGAAGTGAAAAAGAGCTACCTAGAAGTTATGTGATAGAAGGATGTCTACCAAAATGAAAGGTATATAGAACAACTATAGACTGACAATGTTATATGGCAGTAAATGTTGGGCTACGTACTAAAGTCCAATATAGCTGCAAAATGAGTATTGCAAAGATGTTGATGCTGAGATAGATGTGCGGTCATACTAGCATAGATAAGATTAAAAATTAATGACCACATTCACTGCAAGGTGAAAGTAGCACACATTGAGGATAAAATGCAAGAAGGTCGCCTGAGATGGTCTGGACATGTTCAACGTCAACCTAGAGATGCACCGGCCCATAGGTGTGAAACTATGGTAAGTGACGGTGTTAAAAGATGAGGGGTAGACATAAATCACATGGAAAGAAGTTGGCTCGAAAGACCTACATATACTCGGTATTGATGCAACTTAGCTAAAGATATGACACAAATGGAAGAAAAGAAATCCATATATGGTGATCGTTACTAGTTGAAGATAACTATTAGATTTGTTAGAGAACTTCTATATTATTATTATTATTATTATTATTATTATTATTATTATTATTATTATTATTATTATTATTATTATTATTATTATTATATTTATATTTGACTTATTTCACCTATTTTATTTAAAATGATAATGATATGAATTAGCTTACATGAAATTAAGTGGGAATCCATATAGGTGACCCAAATTTATTTGGGACTGGGTATAGCTATTGTTGTTGTTTCAGAATTGACTAGGGAAACCATAAAGAAAAGATTCTCTATGAAAAGCATATTCCCAAAGGAAACAAAATACTAACAAAATGCAAGAAACCAAATTAGTAAGTTTATCTATGGAGGTAGGTACGGTTAGAAATGAATGGAGAGAGGGAATGGCCGCAAAGAATGGGTGTCCATTGACAATTCTCCCATTAAAGCCTTGCAAAACCTTAGCTGCACGAGTTGGTCGGGCTGGTGCATGCCATTCTTTACAAACCAATAACACAAAAGAACATCCATTACATTCCCCCTTATTATTCCCAATTTAGAGAAAGGCCGACCACCCGCCCACTCATTTCTTTACCTGATCTGTTCCTTCTAACTCTTTCAAACGGCTGGCCGAGGCGGCTGATAACTCCTCGCCACGGCCTGCCTATCATAATCTCTACACTATTGTTGTGGGAAATTTTGATCATTTATTATTGTTATTGTTGTGATAGTTGTCGCTTTCTATCAAAGACTGCTTCATATGGGGGAGGTTATTACAAAAAATCCTGAGAAACGCGTGTTGTCATCCCCATCATCTTCTAGCGAATCAGAACGCGAAGAGTTGCAACTTTTGGAGGATGCACCACCTTTTTGGAAGAATAACAGAAAGAGGTTATCGAAGCAACTTTCTATGTGTGAGACACCACGTGATATTGCATGGGAGAAACGACGTCGCCAAATTCTCCTCCAAGAAAGAAGGAAACAAGGGATTCATATACCTGACAACTTGACCGATGAGGACCTCAATGAGCTCAAAGGCTGCATAGAACTAGGGTTTGGATTCAATGAAGAAGAAGGCCAGAGGCTATGTAGCACGCTGCCAGCGTTAGATCTTTATTTCGCGGTGAATCGTCAATATTCAACGAGTCCAATCTCGAGCCCCGGTAGCAAAGGTTCATTGCCATCTCCCGCATCTTCCAGCACGTCGGCGACGTCTCTTGGAGGTAGGTCCTCGTCATTTGGAAGCCCTAGGAGCGACTCTTCAGATGCATGGAAGATATTCAGCCCAGGTATGACCTTTTTTTCTTTTTGTGGGGACTCGAATTTCCAAGTGATAAATTTTAGTAGTATTCAAAAGAAATAGTATGCCTTTATCTTTATGTTTAAAGGCAAGGACTCAGAGGAATCAAGCGATGCAACAACCATATGGAACTCTACATCGAAAAAACATTCTAGAAGGGGATTGAATTTTTTTTTTTTAAAAAAATGGTCTTTTAGATGTTGTATAAAGTCGACATGCAAAAGATGTAAATAATCATGAAATGGAACTAAAAGAAGTTATGTATGCTCATAATGCTCAAGTTGGGACACGTCTATATTTTGAGATATGCTTTAAATGTTCTGGGGATGGGAAAATTTTCATAGTATTAGTGCCACAATATGTAAGACGCACCTTTTCTCTTTAAATGCCTTTAACCATTTGAATAAATTCTTTAAATCTCAGCCGCTAAAACTTTATTTTGTACTCTTGGTTTATTGATGGTTAGATTGAAAGTTCATTTAGTTTGACTTTCCAAAATAAGAAGTGAAAATATTTGTGGAAAGAATGAGTATATATTTTTTTTGCATTTTTCTAGAAATTTTGCAACATACTGCTCTTTCATTTATATATATGACAGTATTTAATGATAGTAGAGCAAAATTTGCAAGTACTGATTGATAGTGAGTTTAATAAATTATACATTACCTCATTATAAAATTTCACTAACTAGTTGAACTTATGAAAGTTGTGTAGAATAATACTATTAGGGGAATGGTATCAAACCTTTTCAAGCATCTCATAATGGAAGGGGTACCAGCTAGACTGGAATAGAGGAAGTGTATTTTTACTTATTTAGTTATTATAATAATGTGTGAAAAAAAAAAGTTATTATAATAATGTGTTCGCCTACATTTCAATTTTTCTCACTTTTGTACCAGTTTTTCAGCTTTTACCAATAAAATTCATATTGATGCAATTTTTATTTAATTTATGACTAGAAAGTTTGCAGGATTTTTTCACATGCCTCGGATTTTATCTATATATTATATTAATAGTAGATAAAATATATTAAAGCAAACTATGACCCTTATCCAGAATTTATCAATTCCTATATATAACAATTTATCGATCTGAAATTGACTTCCGATAAATGTCCTCATGAAATACTTTGAATTTGTCAACTTCACTTTTATTGAAAGACTGGAACAAAATTTCAACTTTACAAGAGAGGTGGGAGTAAATTATGGTCTTTCTTAATAATCCTACCAAGTAACGTCCTCTAGTTCTTGTGATGTCGGCTTTATTGATAGGATTTGAGTTATATACACTTAAAGAGTGATAGTGTAAACATTGTATACGATCATAACAGCTTATAGTAGGTTAGTTACCATTTTTATCAGGTCACTGATTACTGCATTTCATAGTGTTTGCAACAAAGTTCAAAGTGATAGAGATTGAATGCAAATGACAAATAAAAAAATGAAGAAACAGGAATATTTTATTGATAAAGAATACGGGTACAATTCTGTTTATTCCCTTGATTCTTCTCTCTTGATTTTTCTCCGTAATTCGAGGTCCGTTAGTAGCGTATTTCTTGAACGTAGGATGACCTCCTTCTGATGTATTTGATCTCCAAAAACGCTGGGCAGCTTGATAAAGGCAGTATTTGATGCCTTGATCTCTTGTGATACCCATGAGTTTATGGGATATCGGATATTCGAGATGTGGTTTGATCTCTTTGTGAATATCCAAATGTTTATAGGATATTCGAGATGCATTTTCAAGGGAATATGTGCCCCCTTATATAGGGTAAGTTAGGGTTTAGGGTAGAGTAGCCTCCAAGAAACCTTAACAGATATAGGCTCATCTTGTAGAGTCCCACAAAATTTTAATGTCTACACATAGAATTTTAGAATTTTAACTATAATTGTCTCCTAGTAATTAAATGATCTACCATTGTTTAAATATTTTTTTACTGTATCAGCGCATAAAAATTAAACTCAAATTAATGACATGTGCAGGAGATGACCCGCAACAGGTTAAGACAAAACTGAGGCATTGGGCACAAGCAGTGGCATGTTCTGTAATGCAGTCCCATTGAAGGGGTGGAGATGGATTGTACAGAAAATAAAAGATAGTGAAACCTAGACTTATTTTAAGAAAGGAAGAGAAGCTTTTTCCTCATGAATTTGCAAGGACTATATTTATAAATGGAACAAAGCCTTTCCAGATTGTTAATCATAAGGCAAGGAGTGTGGAGTACGTAGTTTCATTGGTTTGGAGAGAGATAACTTTTAATGTATTCTATGTAAAGGACACATTCAAAAACCTCAAAGTTATCTAGCTTTCTGGCTTTTGGATTCCCACAAAATCCTGATTATTTTCCTTCGCATATCAGCACATTTTTGTTGTTATTTTTTTCTTTGGGACTTCTATTTGTTGGAACTCAGGAAAAAAATATGGTATGAACAACGAAACCTAAAAAGATAAAGAGAGAAACATAATAGTGCTTTTTTAGATCCACAACAACGATTCTAGTAAAGCCTATGTTAAAAGTTGGATAATTATGAAAGTTATAGGAATATATGTTTAATTTCTTTTTTTAAATGTAATATATATGTCGTTTCTCTGATTTGTACATATATGGAGAGACGCGAATGCTATTGTGCGCCTAGCAGACCAAATGAAATAAAATTTTGCTGGATGGTTACTTGGTTGCCTAATCGGAGGGAATGGGTCAAAGTATAATGACCCAAATTTGGTAATTAGTTCGTGACAGTGCACTAAACGAATCATCATGATTATGTGAGGCAAATTCTCTAATAACCTTGTTGATAAGATGAATTACATATGAAAGGAACAATAGTGACGAAGTCTCATAAACATAAGAAACGAAATAAATAGGTTCAATTATAAATCTCATAATACCAATTTATCAATAATATTACCATTTTTTTTAATCCCATAATACACGAAAGAAACATTAAGCCCTGGAGCAAACTTTAAAATATTAACTCTAATATATGTCTGGGCATATCCCAAACACATGCTAGAAATACAATAAAGATAGACATTAAAATGGCCTTCACAGACTAGAGATGGTTCACCTCAGCTGAATAAGACTGGAATCAAGAGTGATCAACTGTTGGATCTCCCTTTATAGGCCTTGAATGTAGCGGTTAGTGGTAAGTCAGAAAAATCCAGCAACATCACTAACTCTCCCTCTCTCTCTCTCTCTCTCTCTCTCATTTTACACCCAAGACATGCTTTTAGAAAAAATATTGTAGTGCATAAATAACTTAAAGAGCATAATCAAGTATAAAGCATTATACATGTATGCAACTGAACATGGATCACACATACAAAGAAACATAGATAAAGTCATGCTAAAGCCGTTGAAAGCTACTGATAATTGTTACAGAGCATTGAGTTCGTCATACGTTATCACTACAACAAAATATGCTTTTCACGGCAATTAATTTGCGGCAATAACTTAATTGCCGCTAATTATATTCTAAAATCAATTATTACCAGCAATACCAAACTTCAGCCCTAACAATAAATGCCGCTAAAGGCTTTACCGACATTGGATCTAATGACATTAACCAATTGCTGGTAAATGTTTTTGTGGCAATAACTATTGCCGCTAAAAGGAAATATATTGCCACTAAAAGCCTCTTTTGGTGTAGTGTATCCATCTTGGAACTGTTGGTTGCGTGTCTGGCCTGCTTGACTCGGTGCATCAACCACCCCTCTGAATTGGTAAGCGCTCGGTGTTATTGAGACGTTATCTGCTAAGTTGCATAATATGCCAGCTAAAAGAAAGGAGCATGAATCTACTATCCAGGCATCTTACCCACATGTAATACAAGAAATAACATTCAAATATTACAACTACTAGGACAGATATTTCAGATATCAAATACTGTTAAAATAAGCATCCTATCACTACTAAAAAAACAGTGAAATTCGACCAAAATTTTCGACCACACGCGGTCGAAAAAGGCCAATTTTCGACCAAAATATCGACCGCAAGGCATGGTCGCTAACAGGTCGGGTGAAATCTTTTTCGACCTCACGCGGTCGAAATAAATTTTCTACCTAAATTACGAAAATTAATTTTTCGACCACCAGAGGTCGAAAAAATTATTTTTATTTAAATATTAATAAAAAAATTCGACCGCACGCGGTCGAAAATTAACATTTTACACAAATATTATTTAAATTTTTCGACCTCTTTTGGTCGAAATATGATAGAACATAAAAATAAAAAATAAAAAAATTTCAGAATTTCGACCGAGTGAGGTCGAAATTTAAAATGTTGCCCAGAATTTCGACCGCGTGAGGTCGAAATTTAGCAATATTGTTGCCATATTTCGACCTCATGAGGTCGAAATTTAAAATGCTGCCCAGATTTTCGACCTCGTGCGGTCGAAAATTATTAATATGTGGGTAAATTTTCGACCTCATGAGGTCGAAAATCTGGAAAAAAAATTTCCGACATTTAAGCTTTTACGACCCACACTCGCCAATCACACTCATCAACCAAATCAACAATGCAATTCATCAAGACGTCCAATTCATCAAAGTACTTCTACAATCATAAACTTCAAATTCAACCTCAAGTTTCAATTTAAAGTACTTCTAAATATCCTTAAAACTACATTCAAACACTTAAACATCGTAAAGTTAAACATCCATAAACTACTTCTTACAATCAAATTCACCTTCAAAAGTACATCTAATTCGAATTCAAACTATCATAAAAAAAATATACATATCCAAGAAAACATAGCAATATTACAATCCAAAAGTATACGAATCAAAAAAGTCAACGTTCGGTGTTAGAGACATGATCCGATTCCTCCCCGCTATCCTCATCAACAAGAGCATGAACTACGTTGTCTTGTGACCTACGTCGTCTCTTTTGGGCTGTGACCTACGAGCATCCCGGGACACGGGGGAATATGAGAGGGCCCCGGGTTGGTAAGGCGGTCAATTTGGGCTGCGTATGCAACATCCTTGCCTCCGTGGAACTAAGTGTACTTGTTAGTTGACTAACTTTCGGCTTCATTTCTTAGTACTCCTTAGGATCCTTTGCCCCTTGAGTAGTACCTACGCCTTGAAGGAATGACGGAGATTGACGACATGCTCGATTAGGCATCCCATAGAAGTCTCATACCTTGTTGGGGGAGCTACCTTCTCCATCCACCTTTGCTCGACGATTATCTCATTAGTCATCGACGTCCGGTGGTGGTGGCACAATATTCGAACTTGTGTTGTTGAAACTCGGTCTGAAATTGAAGGATGCAATGTTAGTAGGTTAGTTTAGTTCAAACAAAAGTAGTTACTATTTTTAGTTAGTGACTTACATAGGTTCTTGAGCCACTAGGCTCGATCCATTGGTCCGTACCATCGGCATTCTTCGCCTTCCTTGTGTGAGTAATCTTGAAGACTTCATCTTGAGGTACTTCCTGACCCCTCTCGAGCGTCTACAAATAAATCAAGATTAACAACTAATTTCATATCCAGACGAGCCACAAGTAAAAAATGGTATTGTACTTTGAATCATGAAATATTGCATTTACTCCTTTGTTGCAGACATATACATGTTCTTCAATTGTCTAGGAAATCTAGAGGAATTGTTACGAAGTAGAGAGCTAGGAAAGGACCTTATACAGAAAACTATAAGTAGTTTTATTGCATTGAGGTTGATGTACAGCACACTATAATATGTTTTATTTTATTGTACGAGTCGAGTTGGGTTTATAATTTTATCCATGTTCGTGTATTTACTATCAAAATTACAATGTTAACTAGATGTTGCTTCTCTTTGCTTCTTTGTTTACGAAGAAATCTTTTTGGTCGGTTTATAATTACAACTTATGAGATTTTCCGTGGAGAAAAGAGTCGAAGAATGTTGAATCAGTTGCTAATCTGAGTATGATCAAGCAACGACGGCCCGACGGCGGCCACCGGCTGCCGGCACAGCCAGCACGGCGCGGCGGCGGCCCGCGGCGGCCCGCGGCCACTGCCGGCCGCGGCACCGGCAGCGGCATCGGCGGCGGTACATCAGCGGCAGCGGCGGCCAGCGGCAGCGGCAACAGCAGCCGCCGGCGGCGGCGGCCCGCGGCACAAATACGAGCACCGGCAACGAAGCGGCGGCCAGCGGCGGGCCGACAGCCCCGGCAGCCAACAGCAGCCAGCCAATGCCGGTAGCCGGCAATACCAAGAGCTGGCTTCGCGGCCCGGCGGCAGCAGCCGATTAGCAAACCGGAAAAAAACGACCCAAAAAATTGGTAATCCAACAGGGAAAAAATACTAAACCAGCAGAAAACAACACCGAACAAGCGGCAAAAAAGTAATGCAGCAGAAAGAAACAGAACAAAAACAGCAAAACCAAAAAAAAACCCGAAAAACAACAGCATTGCCTACGAGCATTTGTTTTTCTTCTTTTTCCCACCTTGAGCATTTACACACTTCAAATTAGTAACAAACCAGCAAAACAACGAGACAACCCGGCAAAAAAGCTGGTAAACCAAAGCAGAAAAACGACACTTTTGTTTTTAACTAAAACAAAAAAATAAAAAACACACATAGCGAGGAACTAACGTAACCAAAGCAATGGAAAGCTAAAATTGAATAATAGACAACGAAAGCTAAATAGTCTTACATACCCAGAGCTTCATCTAACGTCCTCGTATGGCCGGTGGCCCCACTAGTGTGTCGAAATCCACCCTTATCGGCCTCGCCTTCTTCCCATTTTCGCTTTTCTTTAAAAACGTCGGATCGATTTGCCCGGAAGTGCGTGGTTTCTTCCGATTATCATCACGGATCCACTTAGAATTTTAGGACTTTTTGACGTGCTCTACGTAACGCATGCTTAAGTATATTCCCCGCCTTTTTTTCGAAATTTTGCGCTACTAGAGTCTCATGTTCCGGGTTCCAAAAACACTTTTTCTGCAACGAAATTAAAATGTTTTCAGTAATGTATATGGAACATTCCATAAACAATCAACATATAGTTATATTATTTTACTATAAGTAATAAATACCCTAAATTCTACAAACATCTGCTTCTTCAGAGTCACATCCACCTTCCCCCAAGACGGAATGGCGCCTCTATAGAGTGATTTGGTACTGAGAAACCCTTTTAGTTGCTTTGCACGGATAGAATACGTATCAAAACCAAAGAATTTAGTTAAATATTACCTTAGACGTTTCATAATAAAGTAAATAACTTAAGAAAATTCAATATACTTACCCGCATCAAGCGGCTTGATTATGAGACGACCGGACGCATCAGCGTCTCCACGTCTCTGGTCGGGGAGGTTCTTCGTCAGAATCAGAGCTGCTTTCATGAGGCTCTGACGTCACAACATTTGGGTTATATGAGGTCGATGGATGTGACGTAGTCGGGCTGGGTGTAGCAGTCGGGGTGCCACTCATATTCGCGCGCTGTGATACATGATAATAATCAGGTAGGCCATGTGAGATAGTGCGAGGTGTGCTAGGGGACTGAGATCGACACTGTGGCTCTGTTTGGCCCTGAGGCCAAAAATATGGGCGTGCTGTCACATGATGGGTCGGCTGACTCCATGCCAACCCATTGAATTCCTCGTAATGTGGCAATGGAGGGCCACGTGGTGAGATGTACGGGAGTGGAGATCGATCTCGCAGGAATCCTAAGGGTTCGGGCACTAGGCCCTACGGTGGTATAAACGGAGGCTTCTTTTTTTTGACTTTTTTGGTGCTTTAGCAATAGCCTTGCCTATTATCACCATGCCATCTACAAAATTAAAAAAATAAGGTTAGAAAAAAATGGTGAATTTAAGCCTGAAAATGAAAAGTCAAAACTCATATTTCCATTCTTACTTGTGAATGTGCTTATTCCAGATAAGTCCGAGGTTGCTTTCAGTGCAAAGGTTGCTTTCAAGCCTGAAAATGAAAAGTTGTTTACGAAGCCAATGCTGATAAAAAGATAACATAAGGTATGGTATATTAACATTGAGTGAAGAAACTGATATTGTCATTGAAGAATCTTGAACAATCATAACTCATAATTGCATAAGATTATCAAACAGTACACAACAAGCATAACTCGTAATTGCATAAAATTATCAACCCGTAGACAACAAGCATAACTTGTAATACTAATGGAAGCTTAAGTATTCGAATACTAATAAGTCTTACATTAATCAAATAAATAAAACGACACATATTTAATAGTTCTAAATGAAAAACATGCTAATCTTCATCACTTTCTTCCTCGTCTGACCATTTTCCCTCGTCGGTTGTTTCACTTTCACCAATTTCAGCATTTTCTTCTAAAACTTCATTAACTTCTTCTATATCGATTTCTTGTAACATATGTTCTGCATGCTCCGGTTCGATTTCTAACTCGGGGTCGACTATTTCGTTAATGTGTCTTTGTGTCGTCATTACGAAAGAGCGGCGAGGCGAGGTCATTCTCAACTTCCACACGACTAACGGGCTTGGTTTTAATAACCACCCACCAATCTGACTTATCCTGTCGCAATGGATAAGGGACATAGTACACCTGCTTAACGGTGTGTACAATGACGAAAGGATCATAAGCTACATACCTCCGTGTGTGCTTTACTTCAATGATATTAGAATCTTGAAGTACCCTCGTACCTCTTTTTGGGGTTGGATCAAACCAGTTGCACCGAAACAAAACAATTTTTTTTGTTGGCCAACCCGAATACTCTACTTCTAAAATCTCTTCGATTACACCAAAAAAATCAACACCATCAGCACCTTTAACCCACACACCACTGTTATTAGTTTTCATATGGTTAGCACATCCTTGGGTATTAAATTTGAATCCATTAACCACATATTTGTCCATACAATCGGTACGAATGGGTCCCCAAGATAAGTCCTTCAAAAATTGTTCATAAAAACCACAAGGTGTGTATTGTGAACCTATCAACGATTAAGAAATAGAAAGTTAGAAATAGTAGATTTCAAAACTTTAAATTCTGTAATTATGGTTGCTTTGTGTTAGAATATTATAAAACTTACGTAATTTTTTAAACCACGTTGCAAATTGGTCGTACACTTTCTGGCCATGTATCTCCACAAAGGCTTGTGCAACAAAGTGGTATTTAGGTTAGTCGCTTTTACGTTTTAAATGAATAGTTTCTGCAATTTCTTTTCAACTTACTCATAATAAGGTTGAACTTCTGGGCAATTTAACAAGATATGTGTGGATGCCGATTTATCCTCCATTTGATTCAATGGTCGCACACGCCGTTTTGACCCATCACACAGTCGATTAAAGATTGATATCGGCTAGGCAAAGAATTATTCACACGTCATAGTGTCGATTAGGCACATTTTCTCAAACAAGCCACATCGTTCCCAAAGTAGTAAGAACAGAAATGAGATGTTTCCTTGGCAAGATAAACTTCGGACATTGAGCCTTCCACTTTCGATTTCTGTTTGATAGCCCTTTTTTAACTTAACAATACACCTGCATTTCTTTTGTGTTATGTATGAATTAAAAAAAAAAATTTGAATAGATAGGAATAAAAAGTTAGTCAATACCTCTCGAAAGGATACATCCACCTATATTGTATTGGGCCTCAAGTCGGTCTTCGTATACAAGGTGAACGACAAGATGTTCCATCACATCAAAGAACCCGGAGGAAGAATCTTCTCCAACTTGTTTGTGATAACAACAACATTATAATCCATCCGAGAAAGGTTATCTTCCCTCGACGTCTTTTGGAACACAAGTCTTTGAAGAACAAACTAATTTAAATCATAGGTTTCCAGTTCGTTCAGGCAAGCCACTAAATGCAATTGGGAGTAAGGTTTCCATGAAAACATGACAGTCATGACTTTTCATCCCCTGTATCCTCCCTTGGTCTAGATCAACACGTGTTCTAAAATTTGATGCATGCCCATACGGCATCTTTAAGTCCGGACCCACTCACAATCTTATGCTTAAGTATGCTCGGTTGTGAAAGAATAGCTAGCCTTAGGCTTGAAGAACCTGTTTTGTTTCGGCTGCAACTCTAACTCTTTTCGTCGACAATACTCAGGCAAGTCCATTCTAGCCTTAACGTTATCTTTGGTCTTGTCCTTCACATCCATCACTGTGTTAAACAAATTATCAAAGTAATTTTTTTCAATGTGCATGACATCAAGATTATGTCGAAGAAGATTGTCCTTCCAATATGGCAACTCCCAAAATATGCTCTATTTTGTCCAGTTATGGTAAACCCCATACCCTTCAAACCTGTAAGTTTCTTCTTCAGTCACCTTTGGGAGGTTCTGAACTCTTTCCCAGATATCCTCACCAGACAGTATTGGAGGTGGAAAGTCTTGTTCAATTGTATTCTTCTTGAATGCATTTTTCATTCTCCTAAAGGGATGATCCATCGGCAAGAACCGACGGTGACAATCAAACCATGAATTTTTTTTGCCGTATTTTAAAGTGAAGGACTTAGTATTCTCCATGCGATGAGGACATGCTAACTTTCCGTATCATCCACCCGGACAACATCCCGTATGCAGGAAAATCATTAATAGTCCACATTAAAGCGGCCCTCAAATTAAAATTCTGCTTGCGCGAAATGTCGTATGTCTCAACCCCTACAGCCCACAACTGTTTCAGTTCATCAACCAGTGGTTGCAAGTACACATCAATCAAAACTTTTGGATTACGAGGGCCCGGAATAATGCAGTTAAGGAATATATATGGACTAGTCATACACATCTCAGGGGGAAGATTATACGGGTTTATGAATACAGGCCAGCAAGAATACGGAGCAGCAGAAATAGAATGCGGAGTGAATCCGTCAGAACATAAACCTAACCTGACGTTACGTGGTTCAGCGCAAAGTACGGAAAGGTTCTATCAAAATGTTTCCAAGCCTCGCATCGGATAGATGACACATAACACCCGGTGGCCTTCTATTTTCAACTGTGCCATCTCTCATGAGGCGGAACTATTAGATGCATACAACCTCTTTAACCTTGGTATAAGTGGTAAATAATGCATCGCCTTAACAACAACTCTCTTCCCACTTCTTGTGCAGCAAACCGATTACTACCACAAAACTTACAAGATTCTATACCGACGTCGTCCTTATAGTATAACATGCAACCATTTTCACAACAATCAATGCTGACCGACGAGAGACCCAACTTGGACACCAATGTCTTTGCCTTATAGTAATTATCGGGTATCTCTACAGTGGGGTCAACTAATTCATGCATGAGGTCAATGAAAGAATCCATTGCCCCTTCGAAAACATTGTTATCTGCTTTGATACTCAATAATCTAACAGCGATAGACAATTTAGGGTGGGGACTCCTATCATGTAAGGGCCGGCTAGCTTGATTTAACTTTTCATAAAAAATGTTTGGCCTCTTCATTGGAAGGTTCTTCAACATGGCCACCGGATTCAAAATCTAAATGCATGCCATATGCATCACAACCATGTCGTGCATTCTAGAATTTTGGACATTACGTTCTACGCCCCTACTACTCACGCTTCAAAGTTCCGAGATCTACCAAAATTGTTGTGTGTTTCCCCATGACTAGTCCACACCGTATAATTACTTTTAAAGCCTTTTTCGTACGGATGAAGCGTAACAATCTGCGGGGTCTCGTAATTCATACATTCACATTTAACACAAGGACACCTAACCACCCCATGAGCCCAGTAAAATCCTCAAGTGACTTTGCGTATTCAACAAAAGCATAGACACCGGCTATAAATTCATCCCTCATCCCTCATCCCTAATGGATCATCATAAGATCTATTGTACATCCAACTACGAGAATCCATCTACACAAATAGCACAAAGTTTGAACTTGTTAAACCAATACTTAATTTATATGTTATTAGTAAAAGACTCACTGACCATAATTACCCTAATTACCATAATTCTCAAAAAGGACATCATAACTACCAAAAAAAAGATCGTCAGAAAACAATGAAGAATTCACATTAAAACTTATCGGCACCATTTAACTAATTGCTTAAACAAACAAATCACATAATGCCTAATTAGGCCAATAGAGGACTAAAATATAAACTAAACAGATCCTTGACTCTAACAATTAAACTACTCAAGCCACATGATTAGGAATTCATTCTTTTGTTCCTTTTTTGTTGGCAAAAACCTATGAAATAAGTCCCAATAATTGTAAAGGCTTGTTGTAATTGCCCTGGAATTTAAATGTTATCATTGTAAATGTTATCATTGTTTTTTTCCTTTCCCGAAATTGAGTATTGTGTCCGATTTAAGTATATGGGCCATTCAAACTTTATGCTTTGGCCTAATGTGTTGTGTCGTTCTTTCTTTTTTGTTTGATTTGACCCCGAAAAGCTTTTGAAACAATACTAATGAGTATAAATATTTGAATGTAGAAATTAGTTTATGGTTGTTTAACTTTTCGACCACAGTTTTTGGTCGAAATAAAATCGACCACACGAGGTAGAAATTTTGAAAATTTAATTTTTTTTTTTTTGGATTTCGACCACACGCGGTCGTTATTTAAACATGAAATAAAATTTCGACCACGTGAGGTCGAAACTTTTTTTGGTACAAATAACAAATGAAAAAAAAAACATTTTCTAAAAATTAAATTATATAAATAAAACAATTAATTAAAAAAAAAACATATTTGGAATTTAGAGTGATGAAGCTAGTTAACAGCTAATCTTCTTATCCTCTTTTTTAATTTCTGCACTATTGTGTGTGTTACCTCTTAGTTATGTGTTTGACTAGGCTTGATTCCTAATCATGTGGCTTGAGTAGTTTAATTGTTAGAGTCAAGGATCTGTTTAGTTTATATTTTAGTCCTCTATTGGCCTAATTAGGCATTATGTGATTTGTTTGTTTAAGCAATTAGTTAAATGGTGCTGATAAGCGGAATGTGAATTCTTCATTGTTCTCTGATCTTTTTTTTGGTAGTTATGATGTCCTTTTTGAGAATTATGGTAATTAGGGTAATTATGGTTGGTGAGTCTTTTACTAATAACATATAAATTAAGTATTGGTTTAACAAGTTCAAACTTTGTGCTATTTGTGTAGATGGATTCTCGTAGTTGGATGTACAATAGATCTTATGATGATCCATTAGGGATGAGGGATGAATTTATAGCCGGTGTCTATGCTTTTGTTGAATACGCAAAGTCACTTGAGGATTTTACAGTTCATGGGGTGGTTAGGTGTCCTTGTGTTAAATGTGAATGTATGAATTACGAGACCCCAGAGATTGTTACGCTTCATCTGTACGAAAAAGGCTTTAAAAGTAATTATACGGTGTGGACTAGTCATGGGGAAACACACAACAATTTTGGTAGATCTCGGAACTTTGAAGCCGGTGAAAGTAGTAGGGGCGTAGAACGTAATGTCCAAAATTCTAGAATGCACGACATGGTTCAGGATGCATATGGCATGCATTCGGATTTTGAATCTGGTGGCCATGTTGAAGAACCTCCCAATGAAGAGGCCAAACGTTTTTATGCAAAGTTAAATCAAGCTAGCCGGCCCTTAAATGATGGGAGTCCGCACTCTCAATTGTCTGTCGCTGTTAGATTGTTGAGTATCAAAGCAGATAACAATGTTTCCGAAGGGGCAATGGATTCTTTCATTGACCTCGTGCATGAATTAGTTGACCCCACTTTGTAGAGATACCCGATAATTACTATAAGGCAAAGACATTGGTGTCCAAGTTGGGTCTCTCGTCGGTCGAAATTGATTGTTGTGAAAATGGTTGCATGTTATACTATAAGGACGACGTCGGTCTAGAATCTTGTAAGTTTTGTGGTAGTAATCGGTTTAAACGGACTCGCGATGGGAAGAGAGTTGTTGTTAAGGCGATGCATTATTTACCACTTATACCAAGGTTAAAGAGGTTGTATGCATCTAATAGTTCCGCCCCTCATATGAGATGGCACAGTGAAAATAGAAGGCCACCGGGTGTTATGTGTCATCCATCTGATGGTGAGGCTTGGCAACATTTTGATAGAACCTTTCCAGACTTTGCAGTTGAACCACGTAACGTCAGGTTGGGTTTATGTTCTGACGGATTCACTCCGCATTCTATTTCTGCTGCTCCGTATTCTTGCTGGCCTGTATTCATAACCCCGTATAATCTTCCCCCTGAGATGTGTATGACTAGTCCATATATATTCCTTAACTGCATTATTCCGGGCCCTCGTAATCCAAAAGTTTTGATTGATGTGTACTTGCAACCACTGGTTGATGAACTGAAACAGTTGTGGGCTGTAGGGGTTGAGACATACGACATTTCGCGCAAGCGAAATTTTAATTTGAGGGCCGCTTTAATGTGGACTATTAATGATTTTCTGCATACGGGATGTTGTCGGGTGGATGACAGCTGGAAAGTTAGCATGTCCTCACTGCATGGAGAATACTAAGTCCTTCACTTTAAAATACGGCAAAAAAAATTCATGGTTTGATTGTCACCGTCGGTTCTTGCCGATGGATCATCCCTTTAGGAGAATGAAAAATGCATTCAAGAAGAATACAATTGAACAAGACTTTCCACCTCCAATCGTACGGTGAGGATATCTGGGAGAGAGTTCAGAACCTCCCAAAGGTTACTGAAGAAGAAACTTACAGGTTTGAAGGGTATGGGGTTTACCATAACTGGACAAAACAGAGCATATTTTGGGAGTTGCCATATTGGAAGGACAATCTTCTTCGACATAATCTTGATGTCATGCACATTGAAAAAAATTACTTTGATAATTTGTTTAACACAGTGATGGATGTGAAGGACAAGACCAAAGATAACGTTAAGGCTAGAATGGACTTGCCTGAGTATTGTCGACGAAAAGAGTTAGAGTTGCAGCCAAAACAAAACAGGTTCTTCAAGCCTAAGGCTAGCTATTCTTTCACAACCGAGCAGAAGCATAAGATTTGTGAGTGGGTCCGGGACTTGAAGATGCCAGATGGGCATGCATCAAATTTTAGAACACGTGTTGATCTAGACCAAGGGAGGATACAGGGGATGAAAAGTCATGACTGTCATGTTTTCATGGAAACCTTACTCCCAATTGCATTTAGTGGCTTGCCTGAACGAATCTGGAAACCTATGACAGAAATTAGTTTGTTCTTCAAAGACTTGTGTTCCAGTACGTTGAGGGAAGATAACCTTTCTCGGATGGATTATAATGTTGTTGTTATCACAAACAAGTTGGAGAAGATTCTTCCTCCGGGGTTCTTTGATGTGATGGAACATCTTGTCGTTCACCTTGTATACGAAGCCCGACTCGGAGGCCCAGTACAATATAGGTGGATGTATCCTTTCGAGAGGTATTGACTAACTTTTTATTCCTATCTATTCAATTTTTTTTTTTTAAATTCATACATAACACAATAGAAATGCAGGTGTATTGGTAAGTTAAAAAGGGCTATCAAACAGAAATCGAAAGTGGAAGGCTCAATGTGCGAAGTTTATCTTGCCAAGGAAACATCTCATTTCTGTTCTTACTACTTTGGGAACGATGTGGCTTGTTTGAGAAACAGGCCTAATCGACACTATGACGGGGGTGTGAATAATTCTTTGCCGGAGCCGATATCAATCTTTAATCGACCAGGTGATGGGTCAAAACGGCGTGTGCGACCATTGAATCAAATGGAGGATAAATCGGCATCCACACATATCTTGTTAAATTGCCCAGAAGTTCAACCTTATTATGAGTAAGTTGAAAAGAAATTGCAGAAACTATTCATTTAAAACGTAAAAGCGACTAACCTAAATACCACTTTGTTGCCTGATCTCTTTGTGGAGATACATGGCCAGGAAAAAGTGTACGACCAATTTGCAACGTGGTTTAAAAATTACGTAAGTTTTATAATATTCTAACACAAAGCAACCATAATTACATAATTTAAAGTTTTGAAATCTACTATTTCTAACTTTCTATTTCTTAACTGTTGATAGGTTCACAATACACCTTGTGGTTTTTATGAACAATTTTTGAAGGACTTATCTTGGGGACCCATTCGTACCGATTGTATGGACAAATATGTGGTTAATGGTTTCAAATTTAATACCCAAGGATGTGCTAACCATATGAAAACTAATAACAGTGGTGTGTGGGTTAAAGGTGCTGATGGTGTTGATTTTTTTGGTGTAATCGAAGAGATTTTAGAAGTAGAGTATTCGGGTTGGCCAACAAAAAAAATTGTTTTGTTTCGGTGCAACTGGTTTGATCCAACCCCAAAAAGAGGTACGAGGGTACTTCAAGATTCTAATATCATTGAAGTAAAGCACACACGGAGGTATGCAGCTTATGATCCTTTCGTCATTGCACACACCGTTAAGCAGGTGTACTATGTCCCTTATCCATTGCGACAGGATAAGTCAGATTGGTGGGTGGTTATTAAAACCAAGCCTGTTGGTCGTGTGGAAGTTGAGAATGACCTGCCTGCTGCCTTTCAGAATGACGACACAGCACACATTAACGAAATAGTCGACCCTGAGTTAGAAACTGAACTGGAGCATGCAGAACATATGTTACAAGAAATCGATATAGAAGAAGTTAATGAAGTTTTAGAAGAAAATGCTGAAATTGGTGAAAGTGAAACAACCGACGAGGGAGAATGGTCAGACGAGGAAGAAAGTGATGAAGATTAGCATGTTTTTCATTTAGAACTATTAAATATGTGTCGTTTTATTTATTTGATTAATGTAAGACTTATTAGTATTCGAATACTTAAGCTTCCATTAGTATTACAAGTTATGCTTGTTGTCTACGGGTTGATAATTTTATGCAATTACGAGTTATGCTTGTTGTGTATTGTTTGATAATCTTATGCAATTATGAGTTATGATTGTTCAAGATTCTTCAATGACAATATCGTCAAATTAATCTTCAATTTCTTCACTCAATGTTAATATACCATACCTTATGTTATCTTTTTATCAGCATTGGCTTCGTAAACAACTTTTCATTTTCAGCTTGAAAGCAACCTTTGAAAGCAACCTCGGACTTATCTGGAATAAGCACATTCACAAGTAAGAATGGAAATATGAGTTTTGACTTTTCATTTTCAGGCTTAAATTCACCATTTTTTTCTAACCTTATTTTTTTAATTTTGTAGATGGCGGGTGATAATAGGGGCAAGGCTATTGCTAAAGCACCAAAAAAGTCAAAAAAGAAGCCTCCGTTTATACCACCAGAGGGCCTAGTGCCCGGAACCCTTAGGATTCCTGGCAGAGATCGATCTCCACTCCCGTACATCTCACCACGTGGCCCTCCATTGCCACATTACGAGGAATTCAATGGGTTGGCATGGAGTCAGCCGACCCATCATGTGACAGCACGCCCATATTTTTGGCCTCAGGGCCAAACAGAACCACAGTGTCGATCTCAGTCCCCTAGCACACCTCGCACTATCTCACATGGCCTACCAGATTATTATCATGTATCACAGCGCGCGAATATGAGTGGCACCCCGACTGCTACACCGAGCCCGACTACGTCACATCCATCGACCTCATATAACCCAAATGTTGTGACGTCGGAGCCTCACGAAAGCAGCTCTGATTCTGACGAAGAACCTCCCCGACCAGGAGATGTGGAGACAGTTGATGCGTCTGGTCGTCTCATAATCAAGCCAGTTGGATACGGGTAAGTATATTGAATTTTCTTAAGTTATTTACTTTATTATGAAACGTCTAAGGTAATATTTAACTAAATTCTTTGGTTTTGATGCAGATTCTATCCGTGCAAAGCAACTAAAAGGGTTTCACAGTCAGTCAAATCACTCTATAGAGGCGCCATTCCGTCTTGGGGGAAGGTGGATGTGGCTCTGAAGAAGCAGATGTTTGTAGAATTCAGGGTATTTATTACTTATAGTAAAATAATATAACTATATGTTGATTGTTTATGGAATGTTCCATATACATTACTGAAAACATTTTAATTTCGTTGCAGAAAAAGTGTTTTTGGAACCCGGAACATGAGACTCTAGTAGCGCAAAATTTCGAAAAAAAGGCGGGGAATATACTTAAGCATGCGTTACGTAGAGCCCGTCAAAAAGTCCTGCAGCCTAAGTGGATCCGTGATGATAACTGGAAGAAAGCTACGCACTTCGGGCAACGATCCGACGTTTTTAAAGCAAAGCGAAAATGGGAAGAAGGCCAGGGCGTCAGATAAGGGTGGATTTCGACACACTAGTGGGGCCACCAGCCATGAGGACGTTAGGATGAAGCTGGTATGTAAGCCTATTTAGCTTTCGTTGTCTATTATTCAATTTTAGCTTTCCATTGCTTTGGTTACGTTAGTTCTCTGCTGCTATGCAGGTGTTTTTTGTTTTTTTTTTGGGTTGCTAGTTAAAAACAAACAGTCTTTGTTCGTTTTTACCTGGTTTACCATTTTGTTCTTGGTTGTTACATTTGTTTCTTTGGTTTGTTACTAATTTGATGTGTGTAAATGCTCAAGGTGGGAAAAAGAATAAAAACAAATGCTCGTAGGCAATGCTGTTGTTTTTCGGGTTTTTTTTTTGTTTTGTTGTTTTTGTTCTGTTTCTTTCTGCTGCATTACTTTTTTACTTTTTTCCTTGTTTGTTTTTTTCTTTTTGGTTTAGTATTTTTTCCATTAATTGTTGGATTACCAATTTTTTGGGCTGTTTTTCTTTCTTTTGGTTTGTTTATTTATTTTGGCCGGTTTAACTTCTTTCTGATTCTTGCGCATAAAAATAAAATAAAATGGCCGGCTTCTTTAAAGAATGGCAGCCGGCCGCCCAAATTTTATTCTTCTTCTTCAGAAATGTGATAAAAATTATGCTATATATTTTAGTATATCTTATGTATATACATTCATAAGCGCCACATTTGCACACTACTATCAAACACTACTACTATATAGTGAATGCACTTAAACACACGTGCTAAGAGAATGGACTGGTGGACCTGCATAGCACACATTTAGAAGACTTTTACAACTATATTAATCCGTAGTCCGTTGCTCGATCAGTACCGTATTCCTAAAGATTAGCTGGCTGCGATTCTTTCTCCACGGAGTAAACAAGTCTTAAGTCGTAATCTATAACAAGACAGGAGAGAACCGTACTGCAAAAAAGAGGCAATTCTTTAACATTTTTCAATTCAAAAAAATATAGTTAACACCGTATCTCCATGTAAATTTATTTAAACCAGACAACTCGACTTCGTACACAAAATAAAACATATTATACAGTCGTAGTATTCATCATGCAATAAAACTACTTATAGCTTGGACTTTTCTTAGCTAGCTCTCGAGCTAAAAACCAAGTGACACAATTCCTTTGACAAATTCAAATAATAAAAGATCTATTTATGTACGTCTTCGTATAAGAAAACCGTTATGATATTCATGTTGAAGATAAAATTACAACTGATTCTTCGACTCTTTTCTCCACGGAAAATCTCATAAGTTGTAATTATAAACCGACCAAAAAGATTTCTTCGTAAACGAAAGCAATAGATCAACATCTGTTAACATTGTAATTTTGATAGTAAATACACGAACATGGATAAAATTATAAACCCAATCATTTACAATAAAATAAAACATATTATAAAACGACATCAACCTCAATGCTCTACTTATAGTTTTTGAATGTCCTTTCCTAGCTCTCTACAATTCAAATTAAAAGTACTAATTCCTCTAGATTTCCTAGAATCAATTGAAGAACATGTATATGTTGAACAACAATGATTTGGAGTAAATGCAATATTTCATGATTCAAAGTACAATTTTTTTACTTGTGGCTCGTCTGGATATGAAATTAGTTGTTAATCTTGATTTATTTGTAGACGCTCGAGAGGGGTCAGGAAGTACCTCAAGATGAAGTCTTCAAGATTACTCACACAAGGAAGGCGAAGAATGCCGATGGTACGGACCAATGGATTGAGCCTAGGGCTCAGCAAACCTATGTAAGTCACTAACTAAAAATAGTAACTACTTTTGTTTGAACTAAACTAACCTACTAACATTGCATCCTTCAATTTCAGACCGAGTTTCAACAACACAAGTTGGAATATTGTGCCAGTCAGCCAGCCGGGACGTCGATGACTAATGAGATAATTCTTTGAAAGGATGGAGAAGGTAGCTCCCAACAAGGTATGGGACGATCTATGGGATGCCTAATCGAGCATGTCGTCAATTTCCGTCGTTCCTTCAAGGCGTAGGTACTACTTACGAAGGGGCGGTGGATCCTAAGGAGTACCAAGAAATGAAGGCTGAAAGTTAGTCAACTAACAAGTACACTTAGTTCCACGGAGGCAAGGATGTTGCATATGCGGGCCCAAATTGACGACTTACTCAACTCGGGGCCCTCTCATATTCCCCCGTGTCCCGGGGATGCTCGTAGGTCACAGCCCAGTAGACGACGTAGGTCACAAGACAACGTAGTTCATGCTCTTGTTGATGAGGATAGTGGGGAGGAATCGGATCATGTCTCTAACACCCAACGTTGACTTTTTTGATTCGTATACTTTTGGATTGTAATATTGCTATGTTTTCTTGGATATGTATATTTTTTTTATGACTAAGTTTTGAATGTAGAAAGTAGTTTATGGTTGTTTAACTTTACGATGTTTAAGTGTTTGAATGTAGTTTTATGGATGTTTAACTTTAAATGTTTAAGTGTTTGAATGTAGTTTTAAGGATATTTAGAAGTACTTTGATGAAACTTGAGTGTTGATTGGAATTGCTTATGATTGTAGACGTACTTTGATGAGTTGGACGTGTTGATGAATTGCATTGTTGATTTGGTTGATGAGTGTGATTGGCGGTGGAAATTTCTTTGTAAAAACGGTTAAATGCTTTAATTTTTTTCCGCATTTTCGACCTCATGGTGAGGTCGAAAATTTACCCGATATTGATAATTTTCGACCTCGAAGGTCGAAATTATACTCGAAATTAAATTTCGACCTCATGAGGTCGAAAATGGCAACAATATTTAAATTTCGACCTCACGCGGTCGAAATTAAGGCAACAATTTAAATTTCGACCTCACTCGGTCGAAATTCTGAAATTTTTTTATTTTTTATTTTTATGTTCTATCATATTTCGACCAAAAGAGGTCGAAAAATTTAAATAATATTTGTGTAAAATGTTAATTTTCGACCGCGTGCGGTCGAAATTTTTTATTAATATTTAAATAAAAATAATTTTTTCGACCTCAGGTGGTCGAAAAATTTATTTTCGTAATTTAGGTAGAAAATTTATTTCGACCGCGTGAGGTCGAAAATTTTCGACCACGTGAGGTCGAAAAAAATTTCACCCGAGCTGTTAGCGACCATGCCTTGCGGTCGATATTTTGGTCGAAAATTGGCCTTTTTGAAAATATCTGTCCTAGTAGTTGTAATATTTGAATGTTATTTCTTGTATTACATGTGGGTAGTGCCTGGATAGTAGATTCATGCTCCTTTCTTTTAGCTGGCATATTATGCAACTTAGCAGATAATCTCCAATAACACCGAGCGCTTACCAATTCAGAGGGGTGGTTGATGCACAGGTATCAGCCAGGCAGGACACGCAACCAACGGTTCAAGATGGATATGGCAAAAGAGGCTTTTAGTGGCGATATATTTCTTCTTAGCGGCAATAGTTATTGCCACGAAAACATTTACGACAATTGGTTAATGTCATTAGATCCAATGTCGGTAAAGCCTTTAGCGGCATTTATTGTTAAGTACAAAGTTTGGTATTCTTGGTAATAATTGATTTTAGAATATAATTAGCGGCAATTAGTTATTACCGCAAATTAATTGCAGTAGAAAAGCATATTTTGTTGTAGTAGTGGCATGTGTGAACTCAATGCTCTGTAACAATTATCAGTAGCTTTCTTGGCTTTAGCATGACTTTATCTATGTTTCTTTGTATGTGTGATCCATGTTCAGTTGCATACATGTATAATGCTTATACTTGATTATGCTCTTTAAGTTATTTATGCACTACAATATTTTCTAAAAGCATGTCTTGGGGTGTAAAATGAGAGAGAGAGAGAGAGAGAGAGAGAGGGAGAGTTAGTGATGTTGCTGGATTTTTCTGACTTACCACTAACCGCTACATTCAAGGCAAAAGGAGATCCAACAGTTGATCACTCTTGATTCCAGTCTTATTCAGCTAGGGTGAACCATCTCTAGTCTGTGAAGGCCATTTTAATGTCTATCTTTATTGTATTTCTAGCATGTGTTTGGGATATGCCCAGACATATATTAGAGTTAATATTTTAAAGTTTGCTCCAGGGCTTAATGTTTCTTTCGTGTATTATGGGATTAAAAAAAATGGTAATATTATTGATAAATTGGTATTATGAGATTTATAATTGAACCTTTTATTTCGTTTCTTATGTTTATGAGACTTCGTCACTATTGTTCCTTTCATATGTAATTCATCTTATCAACAAGGTTATTAGAAGGAATTTGCATCACATAATCATGATGATTCGTTTGGGTACTGTCACGAACTAATTACCAAATTGGGTCATTATGCTGACCCATTCCTCCGATTAGGCAACCAAGTAACCATCCAGCAAAATTTTATTTCATTTGGTCTGCTAGGCGCACAATAGCATTCGCGTCTCTCCATATATGTACAAATCGGAGAGAAACGACATATATATTACATTTAAAAAAAGAAATTAAACATATATTCCTATAACTTTCATAATTATCCAACTTTTAACATAGGCTTTACTAGAATCGTTGTTGTGGATCTAAAAAAGCACTATTATGTTTCTCTCTTTATCTTTTTAGGTTTCGTTGTTCATACCATATTTTTTCCTGAGTTCCAACAAATAGAAGTCCCAAAGAAAAAAAAGCCAACAACAAAAATGTGCTGATATGCGAAGGAAAATAATCAGGATTTTGTGGGAATCCAAAGCCAGAAAGCTAGATAACTTTGAGGTTTTTGAATGTGTCCTTTACATAGAATACATTAAAAGTTATCTCTCTCCAAACCAATGAAACACGTACTCCACACTCCTTGCCTTATGATTAACAATCTGGAAAGGCTTTGTTCCATTTATAAATATAATTCCTTGCAAATTCATGAGAAGAAGCTTCTCTTCCTTTCTTAAAATAAGTCTAGGTTTCACTATCTTTTATTTTCCTGTACAATCCATCTCACACCCCTTCAATGGGACTGCATTAGAACATGCCACTGCTTGTGCCCAATGCCTCAGTTTTGTCTTAACCTGTTGCAGGTCATCTCACTGCACATGTCATTAATTTGAGTTTAATTTTTATGTGACGTCACAGGTAAAAAAATATTTAAACAATGGTAGATCATTTAATTACTAGGAGACAATTATAGTTAAAATTCTAAAATTCTATGTGTAGACATTAAAATTTTGTGGGACTCTACAAGATGAACCTATGCTCTGTTAAGGTTTCTTGGAGAAATTTCTTTCTACTTAAACCCTAACTTACCCTATATAAGGGGGCACATATTCCCTTAAAGAAAATGCATCTCGAATATCCTATAAACATTTGGATATTCACAAGGAATCAAACACATCTCGAATATCCGATATCCCATAAACTCATGGGTATCACAAGAGATCAAGGCATCCGTCTTGCCTTTATCAAGACGCCGGCGTTTTTGGAGATCAAATACATCGGAAGGAGGTCATCCCTCGTTCAAGAAATACGCTACTAACGGACCTCGAATTAGGAGAAAAATCAAGAGAGAAGAATCGAGAGATAAACGGTACCATTATTCTTTATCAATAAATATTCTGTTTCTTCATTTTTTTATTTGTCATTTTGCATTCAATCTCTATCACTTTGAACTTTGTTGCAAACACTATGATACGGTAATCGGTGACTTTGATAAAAATGGTAACTAACCTACTATAGCTGTTATGATCGTATACAATGTTTACACTATCACTCTTTAAGTGTATATAACTCAAATCCTATCAATAAAGCCGACATCACAAGAACTAGAGGACGTTACTTGGTAGGATTATTAAGAAAGATTATAATTTACTCCCACCTCTCTTGTAAAGTTGAAATTTTGTTTCCAGTCTTTCAATAAAGTGAAGTTGACAAATTCAAAGTATTTCATGAGGACATTTATCAGGAAGTCAATTTCAGATCGATAAATTGTTATATATAAGAATTGATAAATTCTGGATAAGAGGTCATAGTTTGCTTTAATATATTTTATCTACTATTAATATAATATATAGATAAAATCCGAGGCATGTGAAAAATCCTGCAAACTTTCTAGTCATAAATTAAATAAAAATTGCATCAATATGAATTTTATTGGTAAAAGCTGAAAAACTGGTACAAAAGTGAGAAAAATTGAAATGTAGGCGAACACATTATTATAATAACTTTTTTTTTCACACATTATTATAACTAAATAAGTAAAAATACACTTCCTCTATTCCAGTCCTAGCTGGTACCCCTTCCATTATGAGATGCTTGAAAAGGTTTGATACCATTCCCCTAATAGTATTATTCTACACAACTTTCATAAATTCAACTAGTTAGTGAAATTTTATAATGAGGTAATGTATAATTTATATATAAAGTGAGTACTTGCAAATTTTGCTCTACTATCATTAAATACTGTCATATATATAAATGAAGAGCAGTATGTTGCAAAATTTCTAGAAAAATGCAAAAAAAAATATATACTCATTCTTTCCACAAATATTTTCACTTCTTATTTTGGAAAGTCAAACTAAATGAACTTTCAATCTAACCATCAATAAAAACCAAAATTACAAAAATAAAAGTTTTAGCAGCTGAGATTTAAAATTTATTCAAATGGTTAAAGGCATTTAAAGAGAAAAGGTGCGTCTTACATATTGTGGCACTAATACTGAAAATTTTCCCATCCCCAAGAACATTTAAAGCATATCTCAAAATATAGACATTCAACTTGAGCATTATGAGCATACATAACTTCTTTTAGTTCCATTTCATGATTATTTACATCTTTTGCATGTCGACTTTATACAACATCTAAAAGACCATTTTTTTTAAAAAAAAATTCAATCCTTCTAGAATGTTTTTTCGATGTAGAGTTCCATATGGTTGTTGCATCGCTTGATTCCTCTGAGTCCTTGCCTTTAAACATGAGCTTAAAGGCATACTATTTCTTTTGAATACTAAAATTTATCACTTGAAATTCGAGTCCCCACAAAAAGAAAAAAAGGTCATACCTGGGCTGAATATCTTCCATGCATCTGAAGAGTCGCTCTAGGGCTTCCAAATGACGAGGACCTACCTCCAGGGCATCCGCCGACGTGCTGGAAGATGCGGGGAGATGGCAATGAACCTTTGCTACCGGGAAGCAGATTGGACTCGTTGAATATTGACGATTCGCATGATAAAGATCTAACGCTGGCAGCGTGCTACATAACCTCTGGCCTTCTTCTTCGGGAATCCAAACCTAGTTCTATGCAGCCTTTGAGCTCATTGAGGTCCTCATCGGTCAAGTTGTCAGGTATATGAATCCCTTGTTTCCTTCTTTCTTGGAGGAGAATTTGGCGACGTCGTTTCTCCCATGCAATATCGTGGTGTCTCACACATAGAAAGTTGCTTCGATAACCTCTTTCTGTTATTCTTCCAAAAAGGTGGTGCATCCTCCAAAAGTTGTTGTCTTCGCGTTCTGATTCGCTAGAAGATGATGGGGATGACTTAACACGCGTTTCTCAGGATTTTTTACGCAATAACCTCCCCATATGAAGCAGTCTTGAAGTAAAAAGCGACAACTATCACAACAATAACAATAATAAATGATCCAAAATTTCACAACAATAGTGTAGAGATTATGATGAGCAGGCCGTGGCGAGGAGTTATCAGCCGCCTCGGCCAGCCGTTCGAAAAAATTAGAAGAACAGATCAGGTAAAGAAATGAGTGGGCGGGTGGTCGGCCTTTCTCTAAATTGGGAATAATAAGGGGGAATGTAATGGATGTTCTTTTGTGTTATTGGTTTGTAAAGAATAGCTTTTTTTTCCATTACGATCAACTCCTTGCCAGCTAAGGTTTTGCAAGGCTTTAATGGGAGAATTGTCAATGGACACCCATTCTTTGCGGCCATTCCTCTCTCCATTCATTTCTGGCATTTCACTCCGCTAGATAAACTTACTAATTTGGTTTCTTGCATTTTGTTAGTATTTTGTTTCCTTTGGGAATGTAACTTTTCATAGAAGATCTTTTCTTTATGGTTTCCCTGGTCAATTCTGAAACAACAACAATAGCTATACTGATCCCAAATAAATTTGGGTCACCTATATAGTTCACTTAATTTCATGTAAGCTAATTCATATCATTATCATTTTAAATAAATAGGTGAAATAAGTCAAATATATAATAATAATAATAATAATAATAATAATAATAATAATAATAATAATAATAATAATAATAATAATAATAATAATATAGAAGTTCTCTAACAAATCTAATAGTTATCTTCAACTTCTTAACGATCACCATATATGGTTCTTTTCTTCCATTTGTGTCATATCTTTAGCTAAGCCATCGATAAGTATATGTAGGTCTTTCGAGGCAACTTCTTTCCGTATCGATTTATGTCTACCCCTCGTCTTTCTATGCCGTCACTTACCATAGTTTCACACCTATGGGCCGGTGCGTCTGGGTTGACGTTGAACATATCCCGGAGACCATCTCCGAGCGACCTTCTTGCATTTTATCCTCAATGTGTGCTACTTTCACCTTGCGATGAATGTGGTCATTAATTTTTAATCTTATCTATGCTATGACACTTAATAGCACATCTATCTCAGCATCAACATCTTTGCAATACTCATTTTTTGCGGCTATATTGGACTTTGAGTACGTAGCCCAACGTGCCATATAACATTGTCGGTCTATAGTTGTTCTATATACCTTTCATTTTGGTAGACATCCTTCTATCACATAACCACAGGTAGCTCTTTTCTTGCTTCAACCATATGGTTTAATCCTATGAAAAACATCTTAATCTACCATTCATTTCTCTTGAAACAACGAATCTAAATATCTAAATTGTTTGCATTTTGGCACCATAATATCATGTAATCACTTTCTGACTTCTCTTTTCATGTTGACTACACACCAATGCATGTATTCAATCTTAGTTATACTTATCCTAAAACTCTTCGTCTACAAGTGTTTCTCCATGGGTCAAGCCTTTGCATGGCAGCATTCGGTTCTTTAATAAATACAAGGCAAAATACATCAAATCGACCTAAACTATGTCCGAAATGTCGATGTCACATGTTATCTTGGGTGACCTAATACACACTCGAACATCTTAAAAGTGAATTATTTTACTCTCGAAACAACGATGTGGCACAAAATATCAAAATAAAAATAAAAAAACGTTTTGAGGAGAATTTTCATTTTTTTAATTCAATTTAATTTCTTACACCTACTTACTTACTTTCTTCTTCATTTCCTCCCACCCCACCTTAACCTTCTTCATCTTCCCCTCCGGTCCCTTTCTTCTTCCCTTAAAGACACTTTTCTTATGCGCCCCATTTAGTATATTACCTTCGTTTTTCTCATCGCCTTTCTCTGACTTAATTTCTTCATCATTGAACTTTTCTCCATCAAACCCGTCATAAATTTATGCACATATTAAATATTGAGCAATTTTTGTTCATAAATGTGAACCCGCCCCCCCCCGCCTTTCTTTCCTGTTATTTATTATTTGAAAACCCCCGTCATTTTAACTGCCTATAGGTATTATATTTTCAAATAGAGGCGGCTGCGATTTAATGGGTGTTTGGTGATGGGTCTGCGAAATTTACGGTAGTTCTTGCAATTTTGGATGGTTTCAATGGTGGTGATGTGATTCCGATGGTGAATTTTGAATTTATGGTGGTAAAATTATTTTCTCAACGTATTAACTTTTAAATTAATGGTTAGGCATGGAATGCTTATGTATTTTTCTCTTCTTGGTGCCTTGAGAATACAAAATGGCATGTGTCATAATTTTGTTCCTTTGTATTTTGATCGGGTCTTTGATGGTCGATTTGGATCTATGGTTGGTTTTTAGTTCTTTGGGTGTTAGTTGTAGGTTTGTTCACCGACCACCATTTCTCTAGGCGAGTTGGCTTAATTTTTTTTTTTTTTTTTTTTTGGTGGAGAAGATAGGTATGATACTTGGCATCACGTGGGCAACGATGGCGACAAATTCATGAGGAAATTTAGACTTTAAGGAAGGCACAATTGATTAGTGTGAATCTAGCGATGATGGTGGGATGAATTTGATGGTGGTGATTATATCCATGGTGGTTGAGTGGTTGCATTTTTTATGAATGTGAAGAAGAAGCAATTAAATGACATGCATTTAAAAAAAAAAACAAATTTGGCGGTTTATTGATGTAGCATTGACGTGGCGACATGGCGGGCGATGTATTACACCACCCCATGTGCGGCTAGTTATAAATGTATGAGGGGTAAAATAATTCACTTTTATTTTAAGTGCTTGACATCGACATTTTGGGTATAGTTTAGGGTTGATTTGATGTATTTGCTAAATACAATAACATCAACAAGTAACATACCCTATACGACCTCATCTTATATTAGCTTGTCGATAACTAAGGTAAACAAGTAGGGCTTAATGTCTATCCCTGTTGTAAACCCACTGTTATGATAAACTCATCTGTATCACCACTACTATTTTTTACTCTAGTGACGACTCCTTCATACGTATATATTTTGTAACATTTATATTTAATATGACTTTCTTTCTTCTCCATTACCCACCAAATTGAGGAACTTGTATGTTGTAACATGTTTTCTCTATATCATTAAACTCTACATAGATCTTTCTTCTTTTCGTGATAAATTTCCCTCGACTTTTAGCAGAAAATAGACTCTGTTGTCGATTACTGGACATAAATTCAAAGATGGTTCTCTTTGACTCGTGTCGCGTTCCTAAGTCTACATTCTATCCCTCTTTCCTAGAGTTTAATGGTATGACTCATGAGTTTAATGCCACAATAGTCGCACAACAAAAAAAGAAATAAAGTGGACAAACTTGATTACTCTCCCGGTGTTTGAAGTTGCACGAGTTTTAAGATAGAAAAAAGACTTTGGCACATATCAAAAGTATCTCTAGACCTCATGGTTTTTAAACATGTAAATGAAATATTTTTATGTCTATAATAGCTTGCCACTAAGGATGAATAAAGTCAAGAGAATTCCAAATATAAAACATTGACACTAATTTTTGACGGCAATAATTTTTATTTAATTAATCGAGTTTTTGATCTCAAACGAAGTGAAATATGTATTTTTATAAACCAACGTGATTTTTACAAAATTGTTTTTGATAATGGTTTGCCAATTTGTATTATAAGTCATTTAAAGTATTTTACATATTTTTCCATCAATACTAAAGTTTTTGTCAAAATTAATTCAAAATAGTTCAAAACAATTATGCAATTAATTGTTTAAATTATTGAATATCAAATTGACAAATATGTTACTTTGTTAATTCAAGAAAATTGATTAATTAAATAAAATAATCGATTACATCTCAATTTTACAATTTTTGCATGACTATAATTGCAATTGACTCCAATTAGTTATGTACTGATTGGGGCTACAATTGAAATAGTTAATTAATTACTATTTGTTAATTGTGGCTATATTTGCAATAGTCAATTGCACGATGAAGGTCAATTAGGGTGATAATTACAATAATTTGTCCTTTTATGCATATTGGCGTATTTTAAAAGAATTAATTGGTTAACTAGTTTTGATTTTGGTCATAATTGAAATATTTAAGTATGAACGCTCTTAACTTTAGTTATTTGTTAAATTGGCTATTTTGTTCCTCGTGTATACACACGTATACATGAATATGTGTATATATGCTGTATATATCATGTATATGTGAACAACGAGCCCTTTTCTTTCCTTTTCAAACGGACGAAGCCCGCAACGGCGGACGGACCCACCATCCAAATGACCTCTTTAATCTAATATGTGAGAAAAGGGTTCAATGAAACCCTAGCCGCCTCCTTCTCCTCTCTCTCTCTCTTGCGTCACTTCTTGCCTAAAAATAGCAAAATCTCAGGCCAACGTAGCTTCTTCAGTCAATGCTACACCATTTTGGGTAAGAGCATTAATTCTCCCTCTCTCTGTTTCCACTGAATCACTACGAAGAGGTAAAACCCTTCCTCTCTCTCGTCATGCACCTGTCTTTGTTCCACAAGGCGAAACTCTTAATGGTTTTTGTCATTTTTCTTCTCAATTTCTTATTGGTTGGGTAGATTCACAAGGATTCGAGAGAATCCTTTGCAAATCGATTTGTCCCAATTAATTTGAACGAGTTTTAGGGGTTGGGTTCTATATAAAGAGCCTATTTCACACTAGCACATTTGTGAGATATACTCGAAAAAAAAAAAACCGAATTGCCAAGGGTTTCGACCTCTGCGAGACCTTTAACCATTTGAGTTCTAGTAAAAAAATTAATTTTTCTATTCTCTTGTTTGTGGTGAGCATTGGTGTTTGGAACAAAAAGGATCACCAACTCCATTCTGACCAGATGCATTGCACTCAAAGAAGGTAAATAATCCTCCTTTTAGTTGTTTTCCTTAATTTGCTTATGTTTGTATATTTGTTTAGATTAGTTTAGTTATGTGTTTAGTTTTTTAGGTGTAGTTACTAGTATGTTTATGTATGATTAGTTTGCTAATAGGTTTTTATGTACCTTAATATGGTTCTTTGCTTAGTTTAGATTTAGGTGATTCGTGAACCTTAAGTTAAATCTAATTGATGATTGTTGTTAATGTAGATCGTTTATGAATTGCATACGTTGGTTTGTTGTTTTGTTCATGTACCGGTGTGGTTAAATCTAGTTTAGATGCTATATCGACTAATATGAGTCAAAGTAGGTCTATCTAATATCGCAACTGCTTTACAAGTTCATTTCCAAAGTGAAAATCGTCTAATTATGTGCTTATACGAGTTGATCGGTCCATAGTCGGTCAAATGCCATAATAAGCCTATGCTTGATTCATGATTAGCTTATTGATTCAAATGAGATATCTACTGGATGCTTTGTGTCGCTTATGTGTGCGTTTGTGGAAAGGTTCTTTGCCAGTAGGTTTGTGTGTGTCCTGGTTTAGTTGTACTTTGTATTTCTTATCTAATGTTGATAAGTGAGTGTAGACATGGGTATGTCATATCTGTGTGTTAATATGATCCCATGATTTGACCAAGTGATCCTGTTTTGAGTTCAATTTGAGTCTTGTGCATGTATATATGCTATCTTGCCTTAGTCTTTACATTAAGTCATTCATGATGTTTGGTCTCGTATTCCTCTTTATACCTTGTTCAAATTGATCCCTCTTTTGT
>NW_026718373.1:0-13575 GCF_029784015.1 Lycium ferocissimum | reverse complement strand
AATATTAAATCGCGTCCTTTTTTCCCGGGCCCCGTGTTGGGCCCGGGGGGGGGAGACGGTTTTTGATCCCTGGCCCCAGGGCCCGGTTTGGGGAAGCCTTTCCCCCGGAGGTCCTTTTTGATTATTTTTTGGTACATATTTGTATATTCATATTTTGGGCATGACGGTCCCGTCCTTCCGTCCATATGTTTAGTACTCTAGTAGAGGCTCGTAGATACGCATGTGTGGGAAGTATGGTCCTGTGGTCTCCACGTATATTCATGTATATATGTACGTATATGCATAAATATCTTTTGTTAACACGAGCTTGTGTTTATAAAAGTGATTATGTTTTAAGTGATGAGATATTTTTATGAAATTGGGCAAGCATTGTGAATAAGAGCATATAGATAATAGATGAAGGCGGTATTCGGTGGTTAGCCCCGGATGCCGTCGCGGCCGTGGTTCGGTCGTGGCCGAGCTATCCTCGGAGTGTCTCCAGGAACCGTGTCTAGTAGAGTCTTGTTTATCGGTGTGTTGTGCGCCACATCTATAAACGGAAGGCTACGTGACATTTAGGATGTCACTTTTCCTTCTTACTCTAGATCGTACGATAGAGCTATGTTATCAGGATAATCCCTCTCTAACGAATTATTGTGTTTTCAGCTATGCCTCCAAAGAAAGCGACAGCTGCCCAGAAGGGCAAATCGGTAGCAGGAGATACTAGTCAGACCCAGAGAGTTACTAGGGCCCGTGCCCAGCCTATGCCTGAGATTGTACTCCAGTTAGAGAGCTCTGCTACACCGCGCCTCCGGAGGAACTTAGAGCGGCCAGCCTGTTCGGGGGGTAAGACCACCGCGACCTCCCGAGGCCCTAGCACCTGAGCCTCCAGCTCCTCAGCCAGGGGCGGAGGATAGTGCCATGGGAGATTTAGTTCAGCTGCTGACTAGATTAGTGGCAGGGTAGGCTCACAGGCATGGACTAGGAGTTGACCATGCGGATATATCTGATAGTTTGAGGGTTCGTGACTTCTTAAGCTCTAACCCTCCAGAGTTTTTTGGGTCAAAGCCTGAGGATGATCCGCAAGAGTTTATTCGGCGAATACGGCGTATTAAGATAATCAAGGCTTCCGAGACCGAGTCCGTTGAGTTCGTAGCCAGTTGCGGGACGTAGCCGTTAATTGGTGTGAGTCTTGAGAGTTATCTAAGGGCGAAGGTGCTCCTCCAAATGGCGGTATGGGATGAGTTTGTGGAGGCCTTCCTTGGCCACTTCACCTCCGAGAGATGAGGCGAGCTAGAGTTGATAGATTCTTACATTTGAGGCGGTGGCGGGGAGCGTTCGAGAGTATAGTCTTGAGTTTGATTCATTGGCTAGATATGCGCCTACTATTGTAGCTAATATGGCAGATAGAGTGCAGCGTTATGTGATGGGACTGGATCGTTATCTAATTGATGGTTGTATCGGCGTTGGCTCTTCAGCCGTATGGATATTGCTCGGGCACGTGCATATGCACGTAGGGAGGGTGAGGATCAACACAGAGGACGTCGGCCAGATAGAGATCACGACAGAGGCTAGTATAAGAGGGATAGATCCGCTGGTTATCCTGGTGAGTTTCGAGGCGGGCAGCCTTAGCAAAGATGTTCGATATTCTTCCCGGCCGGCACATTTGAGTGCACACCCCCGTTCTCGGTAGGAGATTTGACCGCACGGGTATTCGTGAGCCGGTCGAGCTCCAAGGCTTGTGTTCACAGATGAACAGGGGTTCGAGTCAGTCGAGGCCGTCTTTGCCTCGGTGTGGTAGGCCCCATTTTGGGCAATGCTGTCTTATTACCGGTGCTTGTTTTTCTTGCAGCCATCAAGGCCATATGAAGAGGGAGTGTCCTTATGGAGGTGGTACAGGTGGTGTGGCTCAGCCTACTGGATCGGTTGCTGGTTCATCTTCTTCTGTAGCTATGCGCCCGATGGGGTAGTATTCGCACATCGGAGGCCGTGGTAGGGGTCGTGGCGGAGCTTCCAGTTCTAGCAGTCCTTCGAACCGCACATATGCTTTGGCTAGTAGGCAGGATCAGGAGCCGTCAACGAATGTGGTTACAGGTATATTATCGATTTTCTCCCGGGACGTATATGCATTGATAGATCCAGGTTCCACCTTATCATATATATCCTCCTTTGTTGCTAATAGGATTGGAATAGAACCTGAGTTGATAGAACCATTTGAGGTAGCTACACCGGTAGGGGATTCTGTCATAGCTAAGCAAGTATATAGAAATTGTTCGGTGGTTATATATAGTCATCATACCATAGTAGATCTGATAGAGTTAGACATGACTGAGTTTGATGTTATTATAGGTATGGATTGGTTGGATTCTTGTTATGCTAACGTTGATTGTGGAGAAAAGATAGTTCGATTTCAGTTCCTAAGAGAGCCGATTATAGAGTGGAAAGGGAATACAAAGATCGCCGAGGTGTAAGTTTATTTCATACCTCAAGGCAAGGAAGATGGTCAGAAAAGGTTATATTTATCATCTGGTTCGTGTGCATGATATGAAAGCAGAGGTACCGACTCTTCAGTCAGTCCCGATAGTTAATGAATTTCCAGATGTATTCCCAGATGAACTTCCAGGTCTTCCTCCTGAACGGGAAATAGAGTTTACTATAGATGTATTGCCAGATGCTCAGCCCATATCTGTTTCTCCTTATAGAATGGCACCTGCAGAGCTGAAGGAATTAAAGGAGAAACTGAGAGACTTATTATAAAAAGGCTTCATCAGGCCTAGCACATCACCTTGGGAGCACCGGTACTATTTGTGAGAAAGAAAGATGGGTCGCTGCGAATGTGTATTGATTATAGGCAGCTGAATAAAGTAACAATAAAGAATAGGTATCCCCTCCCCGATTGACGATCTATTTGACCGGTTAGGATGCTAAGTGTTTTTCGAAGATAGACTTGCGGTCAGGTTATCATCAGGTGCGGGTAAAGGAGGCAGATATTCCGAAGACGACATTTAGGACCCGATACGGGCATTATGAATTTAGAGTGATGTCTTTTGGGCCGACCAATGCTCCAGTATTTATGGATTTGATGAACCGAGTATTCAAACCATTCCTAGATATGTTCGTTATTGTATTTATTAATGATATTCTCGGTCTATTCACGTTCGAAGAGGAGCATGCGGATTCATTTGAGGATGGTACTTAGGTGCTCCAAAGACTTTGTTGTATGCCAAATTTTCTAAATGCGAATTCTCGTTGACTTCGTAGCATTCTTAGGCATATTATTGGGCCGACGGTATTCGGCGTAGATACGTAGAAGATTGAGGTCAAAGACTTGGCCTATACCTACGACACCTACCGAGGTACGCAGCTTTCTAGACTAGCAGATATTAGAGATTCGAGAGAAGTTTGCCCCTCAATTTCGCCGCCTTTAACAAGGCTAACTCGGAAAGCGCCTAAGTTCCGGTGGATCGATGCTTGTGAGCAAAGCTTCCGCTGAAAGATAAGTTGACTACGGCTCAAGTTCTAACTCTTCCTGAGGGACCAGATGGCTATGTTATTTATTGTGATGCTTCAGGTTTTGGACTAGGTTGTGTATTGATGCAAAGATAGCAGGTTATAGCTCATGCCTCCCGACACTCGGAAGCACGAAAAGAATTATCCTACTCATGATCCGGAGTTAGCAAATAATTCATGCCTTGAAGATATGGAGGAATTATTTATATGATGTTCATGTTGATATTTATACAGATCATAAGAGTCTCCAATATATCTTTAAACAGAAGGAGTTGAATTTACGACAGAGACGGTGGTTAGAGTTACTAAAGGATTATGATGTTGATATTTATACTATCCAGGGAAAGCAAATGTTATAGCAGATGCTCTTAGCCGTAAATCTATGGGTAGCTTGACAGACGTGCAACCAGAAAGGAAGGAGATAGTTCGTAAGATTTACCAGCTAGCTAACCTTGGAGTCCGTTTGGCTAATTCTGGAGATAGTGGAGTTTTTGTTCAAGAAATTGTTAAGTCCTCCATCATAGAAGAGGTAAAGAGACGCCAGTACGAGGACCCTGTTCTGGCATAGTATAGAGATACAGCTCTTCAAAAGGAGAAAACCCTATTCGAGGTTACACCAGGCGGAGTGCTACGGTATGGGGGCAGATTATGTGTACCTGAGGTTGCAGGACTACGACGGCAGGTTATGGGAGAGGCACACTATGCCTGTTATTCTGTTCATCCAGGGTCAACGAAGATGTATCATGACCTCAGATGTTTATATTGGTGGGATGGCACGAAAAGGGACATAGCGGAGTTTGTTGCCCGGTGCCCGAATTGTCAACAGGTTAAGGTCGAGCATCAGAAGCCCAGTGGATTATTACAGGAGATAGAGATCCCAACTTGAAAATGGAAAGTAATTAATATGGACTTCATTACAGGTTTACCTCGCACTCAACGGAAGTATGACTCTATATGGGTTATTGTGGATAGGCTGACAAAATCAGCCCATTTTCTTCCGATGACTACTTATTCAGCTGAAGACTATGCGAGGTTATACATCAGGGAGATAGTGAAACTTCATGGGGTTCCCACATCTATTATATCAGACAGAGGGGCTCAATTTACAGCTAATTTTGGAGATCATTCCAGAAGGGATTGGGGACACAGGTGAATCTTAGCACAGCATTTCACCCTCAGACTGACGGACAGGCTGAGCGTACTATTCAGACGCTAGAAGATATGTTGCGAGCCTGTATTATTGACTTCAGAGGTAGCTGGGACGATCATTTGTCACTTATTGAGTTTGCTTATAATAATAGCTACCATTCTAGTATCCAGATGGCACCGTACGAGGCCTTATATGGGAGGAAGTTCAGGTCACCTATCGGTTGGTTCGATGTAGGCGAGACTAAGTTAATCGGCCCATACATGATTCAGCAAGCTGTTGATAAGGTGAAGCTCATTCAGGAGAGATTATTGGCAGCCCAGAGTAGACAAAAGTCATATGCAGATAATCGACGTCGACATTTAGAGTTTCAGATTGGTGATTGGGTGTTCCTGAAGGTATCACCCATGAAGGGTGTGATGAGATTCGGCAAGAAGGGGAAGCTTAGCCCGAGATACATTAGGCCTTATCAAATTATTCGTAGGGTAGGCAAGGTTGCCTATGAGTTGGACCTACCATCTGATTTGGAAGCAGTACATCCAATTTTCATGTATCAATGCTTCGTAAATGTATTGGTGACCCTTCTGAGTATTCCCCGTAGACGATGTCCGTGCAATGGAGAGTTGTCTTACGAGGAGAGCCCTATAGCTATACTTGATCGCCAAGTTAGAAGGTTACGTACTAAGGATGTGGCTTCCATCAAAGTATTGTGGCGAAATAATAATAGGGAAGAGGTGACCTGGGAAGCCGAAGATGAAATGAAGAATAAGTATCCTTACTTGTTCCCTATGCCTGCAGATAATTTAATTCTTTATTTTACTATATTAATTGGTAAATGAGACTATATGATATTGTGGCCCTATAAGGCATCTCGTATTACTTAATGCGATTGGTAGGTATAGTTATAGAGGAGACTCTACCGAATTTTTTTTAAGACTCTATAGACTAGTTCAACATTCGAGGACGAATGTTTTTTTAGAAGGGAAGGATGTTACACCCCTTAAGATTCTGTGCTACTTGACTCAAGGCAATAATGAATGAGTTAAGAAAGTTCAAGGAAAGTTAATCGAGTTAGTAAGAATATCGTTATATATATGGTTGCCTTAGGTATCCCAAGGTGACATGGTAACCTAAGGATTTGAAATCGTGTTATGAGTATGTATACGAGGTAATATGAGTGTCCTTTCAAAGTATTTGAGATTATTAGTAATGATATAGAAGATGGACAAAAGATATGAATATACTTTTGCGATTGGAGTTTTGTCGAAGCTTTGTGAGTTCTCTAGTTATGTTTAAGGTTATTGTGATTCTCCGGACCCTTCGTGATGTGTGTATGGATTGTTATGGATGTATATGAGTATGTATATGTATGTATAAGAGGTTACATGAGGGTTGGAAGAGGATTAGAAGTTAAACGAAATAAATCGGAACAACTTCAGTAAAATCTCGGACCCGATTTTAGCCCATATTTTTGGAGGCATATCTCCTAGTGTATGAAGCGTTTTAATGTGTTCCAAAAGACTAAAATTAATTTCATCGAGTCTAGTTTCCAACGCAACAAACCGCTCGTCAAAATGATATCGGGATAAGGAGTTATGGACGATGCAAGTTGGGCCGGGCGGGGCGAAGTTGAGACCCGACCCAAACATTTGTATTTCGGCCCATGAGGCCCATTAACGTTAATATATATGGAAAATTCATTTGAGGGCTGGTCATTTTCATCTAGGATCTTCCAAAACATTAGAGAGAGAGGGAGAGAACTTCTAGGCTAAGAAAGCCATTTTGATCAAAATTCGAGCCCCGAATCCCGAAACTCATGAAGAGAAAAGCGTTGTGCGTCGCGTTGCCTTCAGTTTGAGCTAAAAATCAGCCAAAAAGAGGAGTGTTGACGTGGTTGCTGCAATACTTAAGGTAAGATTAAGGTCCCTTTTTCATTGTTAATAAGTTTAATTAGGGTTTTAACGGATTAGAACGGAGAAAATAGCGTTATAAACTCGTTTGTTGCTTTGTTGAGATTTATGGATTGGGGGCTGTTTTAGTTGGATTAAATGGATGGAATCAGCTGAGTTATGATGTATAATAATGTTTGGTACTATTGTTGATGTTTTTGATGATATTTTGGGGCTGTTTTGTATGATTTTCGTGGTTGTTTTATGATGATATTTTGGGTCTGTTTGGTATGATTTTTGTGGCTGTATTGTGATGATATTTTGGGGCTTTTTGGTATGATTTTCGTGGTTGTGTGTGTTGTTGATATTGTTGTGATTATTTTGGGTTGTTGGTGAGTTGGGACGGAGTAAGAAAAATAAGGGAAATGTTGCCGGATTTTCGTTAGATTGTTTGTTAGCTTACAATAAGTAGTAAAAAATGACTTTCATCTAATTGTGGCATAATTATTGCCTTGTTATAGATTACAAACTTGGACAGTAGATTTTAGACGAATAGACGCGCTTCAAGGTGTGTTAAGGCTAGCCGTTCTTTCTTTTTGGCATGAATTATATAAACGAGCGAACGATGAACATACATGACTCCAATAAATTCTAGTTCTCAACGGTACTTGACATGACAGTTGTCTTTGATTCTCAAGTGTTGGTTCATTCTGATTATTCTATTGAGTCTCAGATGATGGTTTAGTTTGCATATGGTTGCTCATGATATTCTAATCGTGCATGCTATTAATATATCATTCACCGAGTCCCGGGCCGGGTATGTATTCGTGCACAGTTTCATTGCATTGTTCACCGAGTCTCTCACTAGAGGGCCGGGTACGGTATATATATATGATTATTTCACCGAGACCCTGACTAGAGGGCCGAGTATGGTATATATGTATATGATTTCATTCACCGAGTCCCATAATGGGCCGGGTACGGTATATTATATAGATATGCATAACTCTCATCACATAAGGCACAAGTGCATTGGTATCTTTTGTCACGACCCAACCCCGTGGGCCGCGACTGGTGTCCTAACTGGACACCCATACGCACCTACCTGATAGATCTGGCATATCAAATAGCTAATCTCGTTTAGACATACATAAATTCATACAGATATCGGGTACGTCGATGAAAATATATATACATACATAAACATACTTAGACACGTACACTAGCCGCCGAGGCTATCATGTGACGGAGTCGCAAACCCGAACGTACGTACCGACCGGTGACAACTCACAACCCACAATCATGTCTACGAGTGCCTCTATCATACATAACGAGAATCGAGAAGACGGGACGGGGCCCCGCCGTGCCCAAATAGTCATATATATACGAACATATGAACAACGAGAAGATATATACCAAAAGTATCGGCTCCGGGATCAAAGGGAGCTCCTCAAACAACGAGACTAAAGTCCTAGACCGGTGGCGTATCACGCGGTGCGTCCGTACTGCGGGCATGTAACACGACCCCCCGAGAAGCAAGGGGTCGGTACGAAGATGTACCGAGTATGTAAAGCAGAAAAGGTAACAAGTATAACCATGATCAAAGACGGAGTACGGAAGCATAACGAACGGAGCCGTAATTAGAATCAAGTACAAAAAGTAACACCGTGTCCGAGACCTCGAGAAGACATAATGCATATCGATCATATAATATCATGCGAACATGTATCGTGTCCCGGCCCTCGGATAAGGGACTCGGTAAGTAAAGTCATGCATAACGAGAATCATGTACCATATGTGCGGATGACGTGTCCGGCCCTTATTAAGGGACTCGGTAATATGGAATCATATCTCGTCAAATCATATATCATGTATACATAACGTGTCCCGGCCCTCTCTTGCGGGTCTCGGTGAATAATAATCATGTGCCGTCTGCCGCCATCCCCGTATCATCATATCATAATCATATACAAATAACGTGTCCCGGCCCGCAAGTACGAGGGACTCGGTGAATAATGGGAAGTGCGCACGAGAACATGTCCTGGCCCGGGCTCGGTGAAAAGACATATCATAGCTTGCACGAACGGTAGTGCGAAAACATATGCATATAAGTCCGGACTCGACGGACCAATCACATAAATAGTCATAATACGTACCTTTCGGATGCCATGACGGATTATGTCAAATCAGAGTTTTTGAGACTATTCGTCCGTAACAAATATATCATAGGGCTTACAAAAGATTCAAAATGATCGTTCTTGAGCAAACGGAACCATACAAATGACATATCATTTCAAGGAAATCGGACGATGCTCGTATAGGTATATGTATGCCCTTTTTGGGGATGGCACGATTTCTCACTTCAGATCATATTTTTAGGATCATAACCCATATCAAGACATATCATAAACTCATCATATTCATTGTTCGACAACGGTACAATCATCAAAGATTCCTTTAAACATGGTATAGGAATAAATTAATTAAAATCATAATAAGAGGTCTGGGATTCTATGGGCCCACCTCGGGTCAAATCGAGGCGGCGGGCATAAATCATGGATCATAGTCTTTGTAAAGTCATTTGAAAGCGTTTGGGACAAACCCGAGTTCATTTGGGAAGGTTTCGTACATATAAGTCATTTTGATGACAACTTGTGAAGAAACGAGTTCAATCTTCTTTTGAACGTTTGACGCTATTTTCAATCTTGAATTATGGAACGCGAAGTGCAATCGAGGTTCACTTTCAAGCCTAGTACACTCGAACATGCCAAAGAAGAATAGGGAAGGCTTTACATACCCGAACTCGCGTCTTACGCTCCTCAAATCTCAATTCCCGTCTCGTCCAAAAGCACCGCAAATGGTCATTCTTACCAATTACTATTCATGCAAGCTAATATTTCAACTTGGGGTTATACTTGGCTACCGAAATTTCGGCAGCACCTCCCTATAAATATGACACCCCCGAGATTCAACTCGGCTCAAAACAACCAACAAGAACCCAACAACAACATCAAGAACATCAACAACTACAACTTAATACAATATAACCTATTTAGTCATTTTTCCAACATAATGTTATAGCCCTCATTCCAACTTCGCGTTTCCAACTCAAATCCAATATTTTCACATTCATTATTCATCAAGGTCATTACAATACCATTCGGAAACATATCATAACATTTCTACAATATATACACAAGATACACAAATTATGCCAATTTTCCACCAAAGCCATAACTTATTCAATTCTCCTAATCTTTAACATACAAGTCCATAACATATTTCCATCTTCCAAATTCATCAACATTAATCATAACTTACACCTTAAGCACTTCATTCCCATAATTTCATAAATTCACACTAAATCAACATAAACTCCCACATTCCATTTTCATACAAGCTTACATCATTTTTCCTACACTTACAATACAAGAATCATAACTACACAACTAACACATTAAACAACATAAGTCATCATCATGGCAAATCCTCCATAGGTCACGGCCACATCCATATTCCCAACTTCACTCCAATTTATTCAACTTTCATTTCCAATACAATTTTCACCATAATTACAACTAAATCACACAATAATATTCAACACATTTTTCATGCAAACCAAGCACATACACGGTTCCAACACAACATACACCACACGGCACATACACGTACAAATACAATTTCCATGGTTTCCATACCATTCCACTTTATTCTAACATCCATAAACCTTCCATAACATGAAAGAAAACATAGAATTCTTACCTTTTCCAACAAATTCTTCTCGCCAAAGGGAACACTTCCTTGTCTTGAAAGTTATACCAACTTGTAGAGCACCTCAAGCTTGTTACTAATTCAAGGAGAACCAAATTTTTGCATCAAGAACCAAGCTCCAAAATTTTTCTCTTCTTTTCTTTTCTTTTCCTCTCTTATGGCCGAAGGCCTTCTTTTTTTCTTTTTCTTGATTTTTGCTTTGATTGTTCTTGAGAATTCTAGACTTATGGTCCTTATATAATTAATTATCACATGCCAAAAATTAATAAACCATGGGTTGGGCCATGTAATGGCCGGTCACCCCTCTAATTATTGGGCCCAATTTTCTTTTCATTTATTTGGCCCAACAAGCTAGAATTCTTATTTCAAAATGTCCGAAACGACTTTTCAAAATTCCAATTTTGCCCTTAGGCCTTCTCCGGTGTTTTCACGTTCAAATTTCCATAACCGACATGCACATACTAAGAAAATTTCAAACATAGCCTTCTTTCTCATAATTCACAATTATTTCGAGTTTTCCGATTATGCGAAAAGACGGGATATAACATCTTTGATTATCATACTTGCCTCCGTCTTCTTTTATTCGGTCATGATCTTCTTTATTGTATTTCATGCTTTATATACTCAAGACATTTCGTACCGACCCCCTTTCTTCGGGGGCTGCGTTTCATGCCCACAGGTATAGACACTCAGTTTGGTGATCCTCCAATCTAGGACTTCTACTCAGCTGTTTGGAGAGCTTCATTGTTCCGGAGCCTAAGTCATTTTGGTACAGATCCTTTGATATAGACTTATGCATATCCAGGGGTACGGCGGGGCCCTGTCCCGTCATATTTCACTATTATACTCTTAGAGGTGTGTAGACATGTGTGGGTTGTATATAGGGTTTGGGTCAACTATATCGATATGGTTCATTTTGGATATTCCCGTATATAGTGGCAGCCTTGTCGGCTTGTATATTTTGTTATGTTTTGGTTAGTTGTGACTCCTCAGGAGACGGGTTCATTATGATATATGACTTTATGAATCTATAGCTTGCTTTTACAAATTATCATATTGTCCTTAGATTCAGTTTGACTATATCTAACAGGTTCGTATACGAGTGTCCAGCTCGGGCACTAGCCACGGCTCATCGGGTTGGGTCGTGACAGTTTACATGTGATTCCTCATTCGTGCATTCATACATTCATGCATGATAAAAGAGTTATGGAAACAAATGTGGAAAGGAAAGAAAGAGAAAGCGGAAAGTATCATGATTATTGCTATAGTCCGAGGTCTGTACCGGATATAGTGGAAGGGTCACGACCCGTTGTACGTCCAAGGTGGCTAGTACATGGATGCTGCAGGTCCCCCATGGGTCATAGCTATTGAAGCGAAAAATGCTTATAGCATGTGTGTACAGGTTCAAGATATTAGCCATTGCATTGCATTCCATATTTTTGTATTTTCTTATCATTGCATCGCATATTTCCTTGTCGGATTCTTATTAGTGATTCCCTTGAGTGTTGGTTGTTGTTGAGCAATTCTTAAAGACTTGGCACATTTGTGGATTAGGAGCTTAACACAGGATATGACTTTATTGTTTGAGACATTCTGTGCCTAGTGATTTTCGTTGATTGCCTTATCTGTTTACTTGTCGATTTCTGTATTTCATATACGTTAACTAATCTCAGTCGGCCTATGATGCTTACCAGTACATGTGTTGTACTGATACTACTTTTGCTGCACTTTTTCTGAGTGTAGAGTTTGAGACAGGATCTACTTCGAGGCCCCGAGTCTAGTCTGAGGCTTCTTGCTTGAGATCGGAGGGTGAGCCACCTGCCAGCCTACAGCCCTAGATCTTATCTGTTATTTTCTACTACTCTATCCATTAGACAGTATTCTCATATGTTCAGACTGTTGTTATATTTCTAGACTTGTATTGGATTAGTCGTTCTTGTACTGGTGACTTCATATCCTTAGGGAAATGTATTTGACTTAGTATTCCGCACTTTATGATTATGTATGGTTAAACACTTATTAATGTTTACTTGCGTTATTTTTGCTTGATTCTTAAATTGATTATGTAATCTGATTACGGGGATGGTTCGCCCACCATGGGGATTAGTGTGGGTGCCATCACGACTGTGATTTGGGTTGTGACATATTAGCAAAAATGGCTATCATAAGCCCATATCATCAACAACCATACCAAACAAGTAGATTTACCACTACCAACCAATGTCCATAAGCTTGGCATTCTTTACTTCATAAGAGTATCCCATCTTTCATTAATTACCCATAACATGACACCGGTATCCGCACAAGTGCTCGTCATCTCACGAGTTCGGGACCCCTAATCCCTTATTTCGCCCCTTAATACATTAGCCAACACAAACACTTCATAAAAAGTCTAGTAAGTCTAAATGTGCCTTAAATTTAAGGTCCCAAAGTTCACGAGCGAGGATTGAGTCTTTTGAGAGCTCTACCACATCCGAATTCACTGAACAGGTTCAATCTAGTCAAAATAGTACTCTAAGAGGTTAAACAAGTCCAATGATACCCATATTGCTATATTTTTATTCGGAACCCAAAAACAAACACAAAAAGGCAACCCCAAACCCACAACGGCAGAACTGGAATTTTATTGCAAAATAGATTTACTTATAACCTATTGTCACGACCCAAAATCCCAAATCGATTTACCCATAGCCCAAAGCTTCCAAATCCAGAAAATCAACCAACTTCATCCATGAATTGACCCTCAAATCAGAGATTTACTATTTCCCAACTTTTGGGCTCAAAACCCCCAATTTTTACAACGCAACACGGATAAAAATTATAATTAGCTGAAATAATTATAGGGAAACACCAAAATAAAGGTTAGATAATTACCCCCATTTAAAGACGAAACTCAAATGGAGCTCTAGAACTCATGATATGATGAAAATATCAAATGGACGAAGTCTAAAATTTAACACAAGGGTCTTCGCATTTGCGACCAACCCTTCGCATTTGCGACCAGATTTTGCTTTTGCAACCACACCAGAACCAGCAGCAGCCCAAACTTCGTTTCAAAGACCTGAAACTCATCCGGAACCTCCTAGTCATAAACCATATATGCATTTTGATCATAAAATAGGTTACAAACCTACTCGTGCACTCAGAATTCCCAAAAGAGGAGTCTTCTCCCAATGTTGACGGTGGTCAACTCTAATTCTTTAACTAGTTTCTCAACCACACCCAAACACCTCAGGACCCGAACCTATTACTCGACCAAGTCATTGTCCCAACCCAATT
>NW_026718372.1:0-33136 GCF_029784015.1 Lycium ferocissimum | reverse complement strand
TTTAATCTTTGAATGAAATAGAGCAAATTTCAATCTCGGGTTTCTAGGAACAAGGTCGTATCTAAGGCTCGCGTCCGAGCCTATTATGTTTAGAACATGCCAAAGAGTGAAGGGCAATACTTTACATACCTTAGTTGCGCCTTACGCTCGTCCAAGTTCGATTCCCGTTTAAGCTGAAATCTCAAATAGTCATATTTACCAATTGTGAGTTATGGCTTCTAAAGTTCAACTCAAATTCATGTTTGTCTACCGAAATTTCGTGACATTTCCTATACATATAGCATCCCCGAGAGACTTAGCTCGGCCCCGATATATCAACAACAACAACCCCAGCCCAACAACATCAACCATTATCATAAAACGCACTATAACATAAATAGTCCTCTTCTTACATAAAGGCGACACTTTCCATTCCAACTTCACAATATCAAGCTAATATCATTATTCTCATATTCATTTACTAATCAAGATCACTCCAACACAATCCGAAATCATTTCATATCATTTTACAAGATATTCACAAAATATACAAATTTTTCACCAAGACCATAATTCATCCGAAACTTCTAATCTTGACATACATATTCATAACATATTTCCATATTCCATTTCATCAATAACAATAATCATATTTGCACCTTAACTGCTTCATTTACATAATATCATAAAATCATACTAATATGTCATAATCTTCTACATTCCATTTCAATGCCAACCTAAACCATTTTTCCTTCCTTTACACTATAAGGATCACAACAACACAACTAACATATTGAACAAAATTAATTCATTCCCATTCCCTCATGAGGGTACCACACGACCAACACCACATTACCAACCTCAACTAAATTCATTCAACTTTCATTTTTCAATATAAAGTCCACCACCACACCACTAGAATATAACATAAAATTCAACTCATCATATGTATACAACAATATACATATACGGCCACTATATATATATACACCCACGCTGCAAACTTCCATATTTCCATAGTTTCTACTCATTATTTTTGTGTAATCGGATAATTTGAGACGATCGCGGGAGGACTATAAGCAAGGCCACATTTTTTATTTTGCTATGTATGTGAATGACTTATGAAGAATTTAGAAGTGGAATTGTTAAGAAAGGTTAAGGGCATGAAGGGAAACTCGCAATATGTCTCGTGGAAATACGAAGGAAGACGAAGGGCAAATTTGGAATGTTGGAATTAGTTTCGGAAGTTACAAAATATGATCGGTAGCTAATTGGGCTCAAAAAAAAATGGAAAAAAATGAGGCCCAACACTTAAGGTGGCCGGCCATGGCACCTTGGCCCAAGCCCATAATTAATTAAAACCATGTGAATTAAATAAGATGACCACCTTTCATTTTCTTCATAACTCTAGAAATTTCAAGAGAGAGAGAGCAAGGAAAAGAAGGAGAAAAATCCTCCAACCATTCGGCCATAGAGGAAGGCCAACAAGACCTTGGCAAAAAATTTTCCAAAAATTATTTTCTACCAAGTGAAGGGCCCCTAACAAGGTGGAGTGATCTTTGGAACAAGAGAAACATATATTCATAGGAGTTGCAAGTTCAAGTTAAGTGAAGAATCAAGGAAAAGGTATGAATTCATTTCCTTTTTATGTTATGGATGGTTTTGTGTGTTGTAGTATGTTAAAAGTGGATGAAACTCATGAAAAGGGAAAAACTTGGTTGTGGCCGTGGGGTGTAGTATAGGTAGGTGTGTGTGGAAATTATGTTTTATTTATTTTAGTTGGTGATTGGTTGTTGTTGTTGGAAATACTATGTTGATAATGGAAATTGAATGAATTTGGAGAAGTTGTAGTTGTACATGGATAGTGTGTGAAGCCGTGTGTGCATGGTATGGATGAGGTGAGAAATATGAACCAATTTCTATGTGGTAAGTTAGTAGTTATTAATATGTATGCTATGACGCAAATAAAAGTGTGATGAATTTGGTAAAATGGAAAAGAGTTGGAGACTTGTCGTAAAAGTTATGTAAATAGAAATGGTGTTCTTACATGCATGAAAAGTAATGAGACTAGTATGATATTAGTATGGTGTTGTCGGAAAATATATTATAAGGTTGTTATTGTTTTCATTGAAGTTGGAAAGTTTTTGGAAGAAGTAGTAAATTGATTGAATATGGAATTGTTAGTATTGTTGTTGAGTTGTGTTAATAGTTTGGCCGGGTTTGAATTCCCGGGTTGTTGTTGATTGAAAACTTGCTAAGTTGAATGTTGAGGATGGTATATTTACAGAGGAAATGCTGCCGAAATTTCGGTAGCCAAGCATTACCTTAAGATTTCAACCCTAAGTATACTAATGAGAGTTTTGGTAAAAATGACCAATTCGCAGATTTCGACAAGATTGTGACGTGAATTCGGAATAGCTAAAGAAGCCGAAAGAGGTATGTAAGGTTTCTCCTTCCTTTCTTGGCATGTCTTAGGCGTATAGGCTTGATTTCGCGCCTCGGGGACCTTCCTAACTCCAGAAATCCGCAAATGAAAATAGTTACTATTCATTCAGTAAGACTGAACCCAAAAGTGCATGAATTGTTGAGGAAATGTCTAAACATCCTAGAACTTGCAAAAATGAGACCCGATTACCCTAAGACCGTCATAAGTAACGTCATGACACGTATTATATGTAAGTTGTGTACGCCACCTCATTTGACCCGAGGTGGGCCCCTTTGTTCCCGGATTTTTCTTGTTGTTCTGTTGACTTATTATAAAGTAGAATCCAATGGAAACTTTTGATTCGTATTCCGTCCTCAAAAGACAAGTACTGTAACCATGCTAGCAAGGATATTCCTATGATGGCAATAGAGATGCCAGATATGATAAAGCGACTACAACGTCCTTATTTTCAAAAGTTTAAAATTATGATTTTAAAGCGTGACTTTTCTTCTTAGAAAGTTTATAAATGTTTTCAAAAATATTCATTTTCTCCAAATCCAAGTTTTGCGTTTTTGATAGTTTTTATGACTAAAACGACGAATATGATTTTACAATGATAACGACGATGTCAAACATGGGTAAATGTCTATAACGAGTATGTCAGAAGCATGTACCTACCATGAGTGCGTCTATGACTATGTTTTACTATGACATCTGTATATAAATGTGAATATGTAATGTATATGTTTATGGGGAAGTGGGAAGGGCAACTGTGTCCACCTGATTCAGCTGGCTTATCATCCCGGACGCGGGGTGCCCGACGCGGATTTATGGGAGAGCCGTACGCGGCGTCGTTCTGTGATATATATATACATACTATGATATCTTTGGGACACTGTTGGGGAGGGGGGTGGGAGAGCTGATGTACTCAGCGTCTGTAAAGGTAAGAAAAAGATACTGTTTACTGGAATGTACTGTTTACCGAACTGTACTGTTTACTGAAATGTACTGTTTACTGAGATGTACTGTTTACTGTATACGGGGCACGGTATTCTGGAAAATGGGCTAGGCTTGCGTGGTATCTGCCTACAGGGCATACACATGTACAGTGTTAGCTTCGTACTGTGATAAGCTCGTACATCTATTCTGTTATGACTTATACTCTATGTTCATTTACTATGTTATTATTCATGCCTTACATACTCGGTACACTATTCGTACTGACGTCCCTTCTTGTGGACGCTGCGTTTCATGCCGCGCGAGTCGTCGACGTACCGGTTTTGGTTCTAGAAGCCTCACCAAGAAAGACTTGATGGCGCTCCGGTTGTTTCGAGCCTCATTTCCTTGGTACTATTTTGTGTATATATATGCGGGCACGACAAAGACTCGGCCCTTCTTCTCGTATATGTGTACTATGTCTAGAGGCTCGTAGACGATTTGTACGATTAGATGTTTGTATCTTGGGTTATTGTATCGCGTGATAGCAAAGTTTATTATTCCATGTTTATGACGACGCCACTAATGTAAATGTTCGTAACGAAAAAAAAAATGGCACAAACCTCCTATGGCCCACTTGATAATGAGAACAGATGCGAGATAAGGGGTGCTCGGTACAAGTATCGGGTTCCCGTCACGGCCCCTAGTTGGGTCGTGACGAAGTGGTATCGAGCGGTTCGGTCCTAGGGGTTTGTCTACGAGTCGTGTCCGGTAGAGAGTCTTGTTTATGGGTGTGTAGCGCGCACACTTATAAACGGAGGCTACGTGGCATTTAGGAAATATGACCTTCTTTGTATTCTAAGATCGTGCGATAGAGCTATGCTACCGTGGTTTCCATATTCTTTTCCTAATCCTATGTTATGGTTTCGGTAATGCCACCGAAGAAGAAGGCTAGGGCAGCCCGGAGGGCGAGACGGCGGCTCGGGCCGCCCGATGGCGGGAGGCCATCCAGTTATTGACTCAGTTAGTTGCCGCACAGGTTCAGCGGCAAGATACGGACCCGGGAGACAGGGCAGTAAGTGCTAGGGCCCGTGACTTCATCGCCCTAAGACCCCCGGAGTTTTATGGGTCAAAACCAGAGGAAGATCCGCAGAATTTTATAGATGAGATGCTAAGGACACTGAGGATTATACATGCTTCAGATACAGAGTCAGTGGAATTGGCATCGTACGATTGGGGATGTAGCATCTCCCGTGGTATGACGGTTGGAGAGCCTCGGGGGAGCAAATGCCCCTCCCCGGTTTAGCGGGAGTTTGCGAGGCGTTTCTGCGACATTTCCTGCCGCCGGAAGTTCGACGAGCTCGAGCTGACATGTTCTTAAATCTTAAGCAAGGAAATATGAGCGTCAGGGAATACAGCCTCCGCTTCAACTCGCTGGCCAGGTATGCCCCAGCCATGATCGCTGATATGGGGGATCATGTACATCGATTTGTGAGTGGGTTGGGGCCGCATATAATTAAGGAGTGCTTGACGGCCTCACTCCAGGATGGGATGACTATTGCTCGCATACAGGCCCATGCCCAAAACCTGGAGGAGCAACATCAGCCTCAGAGAGAGGAGCGCTACCCGGATAGGGGTTCCAGGAAAAGGGGCAGATCTTCCGGGGCGAGAAGCGAGTACAGAGAAGGGCAGACACAGCAGTATCCTGGATATTCGGGCCAATCAGTGGCCAGTGCACCTCCTCGAACCGCGAATAGAAGGTTTGATTATCCTATTTATTCGGGACCAGATCAGAATGCCAACGCTTCAGATCCCGACGTAGCCGACTTTAGTAGGACGGGGCGCCCCCACCGCGATGCGCTCGATGTGGCAAGCCACATTCGGCGTGTTACACCGGAAACGTGTGGTTGCTTTGCTCGCGGTCGAACCGACCATTTAGTGCGTGACCGCCCATTAAAGGATGGAAGAGGCCAAACTCGGCCAAATGGATCGAATTGGTTCATCGTCGACCGTGCACCCTCGCGGACGGACTTCTCGGGCCCCGCCGGGCCGCGGTCGAGGTAGAGGAAGGGCACCTAGTACAAGCCGGTCCTATGCACCGCTTATATGCATCGACAGGACGACAGGACCCTGAGCCTTCCGCAGATGCGGCCACAGGTACTTTTCCAGCACTTTCTATGATATGCGTGTTAATTGCTTCGGATTCTATTTTATCCCATGCCGCCCTTGTATTGTTGAACATTCGGAAATTAGGACGAAAAGTGACCATACGTACGGGTAACAGTGAATACTAGAGATCATGGGAGGGTAGAACGTAAATAAAAGAAAAGATGGGTTACGCGGTATTTTGAAAACGCTAAGACCCCAACTCGTTCCATATTATGTGATATAAGCAGTGTGAGGGAGTGGAGACGAAAATACTAACGCCAAGACGCTGGAATGTATTAGAGTTTCAAGGTTAAGCGTGCTAGGGTGAGGGTAATTTCATGATGGGTGACCCCCTGGGAAATATGCTGAAAATTCCATAAATGTGGGGACAAGAGACGAATGTGAAATTAGATAGCCCAGTGTAAATTACAGTGGGTGGAATGGTTAGAAACCCTATAAAAGTCATGTAGGCGGAGACGGACTAAACTAGCAGAAGGGAAAGGCATGTTGGGCCAAAAACGGATATGTTGAACGATATGTGGGATATCTACGAAGGAGACCTCCCCGAAGTATTATAATGCACTATGAGGTTAGTTCAACATTCGAGGACGAATGTTCTAAAGGGGGGGAGGATGTTATATCCCGCATTTTTGTGTAATCGGATAATTTGAGACGATCGCGGGAGGACTATAAGCAAGGCCACATTTTTTATTTTGCTATGTATGTGAATGACTTATGAAGAATTTAGAAGTGGAATTGTTAAGAAAGGTTAAGGGCATGAAGGGAAACTCGCAATATGTCTCGTGGAAATACGAAGGAAGACGAAGGGCAAATTTGGAATGTTGGAATTAGTTTCGGAAGTTACAAAATATGATCGGTAGCTAATTGGGCTCAAAAAAAAAAATGGAAAAAATGAGGCCCAACACTTAAGGTGGCCGGCCATGGCACCTTGGCCCAAGCCCATAATTAATTAAAACCATGTGAATTAAATAAGATGACCACCTTTCATTTTCTTCATAACTCTAGAAATTTCAAGAGAGAGGAGAGCAAGGAAAAGAAGGAGAAAAATCCTCCAACCATTCGGCCATAGAGGAAGGCCAACAAGACCTTGGCAAAAAATTTTCCAAAAATTATTTTCTACCAAGTGAAGGGCCCCTAACAAGGTGGAGTGATCTTTGGAACAAGAGAAACATATATTCATAGGAGTTGCAAGTTCAAGTTAAGTGAAGAATCAAGGAAAAGGTATGAATTCATTTCCTTTTTATGTTATGGATGGTTTTGTGTGTTGTAGTATGTTAAAAGTGGATGAAACTCATGAAAAGGAAAAACTTGGTTGTGGCCGTGGGGTGTAGTATAGGTAGGTGTGTGTGGAAATTATGTTTTATTTATTTTAGTTGGTGATTGGTTGTTGTTGTTGGAAATACTATGTTGATAATGGAAATTGAATGAATTTGGAGAAGTTGTAGTTGTACATGGATAGTGTGTGAAGCCGTGTGTGTGGTATGGATGAGGTGAGAAATATGAACCAATTTCTATGTGGTAAGTTAGTAGTTATTAATATGTATGCTATGACGCAAATAAAAGTGTGATGAATTTGGTAAAATGGAAAAGAGTTGGAGACTTGTCGTAAAAGTTATGTAAATAGAAATGGTGTTCTTACATGCATGAAAAGTAATGAGACTAGTATGATATTAGTATGGTGTTGTCGGAAAATATATTATAAGGTTGTTATTGTTTTCATTGAAGTTGGAAAGTTTTTGGAAGAAGTAGTAAATTGATTGAATATGGAATTGTTAGTATTGTTGTTGAGTTGTGTTAATAGTTTGGCCGGGTTTGAATTCCCGGTTGTTGTTGATTGAAAACTTGCTAAGTTGAATGTTGAGGATGGTATATTTACGGAGGAAATGCTGCCGAAATTTCGGTAGCCAAGCATTACCTTAAGATTTCAACCCTAAGTATACTAATGAGAGTTTTGGTAAAAATGACCAATTCGCAGATTTCGACAAGATTGTGACGTGAATTCGGAATAGCTAAAGAAGCCGAAAGAGGTATGTAAGGTTTCTCCTTCCTTTCTTGGCATGTCTTAGGCGTATAGGCTTGATTTCGCGCCTCGGGGACCTTCCTAACTCCAGAAATCCGCAAATGAAAATAGTTACTATTCATTCAGTAAGACTAAACCCAAAAGTGCATGAATTGTTGAGGAAATGTCTAAACATCCTAGAACTTGCAAAAATGAGACCCGATTACCCTAAGACCGTCATAAGTAACGTCATGACACGTATTATATGTAAGTTGTGTACGCCACCTCATTTGACCCGAGGTGGGCCCCTTTGTTCCCGGATTTTTCTTGTTGTTCCGTTGACTTATTATAAAGTAGAATCCAATGGAAACTTTTGATTCGTATTCCGTCCTCAAAAGACAAGTACTGTAACCATGCTAGCAAGGATATTCCTATGATGGCAATAGAGATGCCAGATATGATAAAGCGACTACAACGTCCTTATTTTCAAAAGTTTAAAATTATGATTTTAAAGCGTGACTTTTCTTCTTAGAAAGTTTATAAATGTTTTCAAAAATATTCATTTTCTCCAAATCCAAGTTTTGCGTTTTTGATAGTTTTTATGACTAAAACGACGAATATGATTTTACAATGATAACGACGATGTCAAACATGGGTAAATGTCTATAACGAGTATGTCGAAGCATGTACCTACCATGAGTGCGTCTATGACTATGTTTTACTATGACATCTGTATATAAATGTGAATATGTAATGTATATGTTTATGGGGAAGTGGGAAGGGCAACTGTGTCCACCTGATTCAGCTGGCTTATCATCCCGGACGCGGGGTGCCCGGACGCGGGATTTATGGGAGAGCCGTACGCGGCGTCTGTTCTGTGATATATATATACATACTATGATATCTTTGGGACACTGTTGGGGAGGGGGGTGGGAGAGCTGATGTACTCAGCGTCTGTAAAGGTAAGAAAAAGATACGTTCGGAATGTACATTTGGAACCGTCTTGTATCGAAATGTATCCGTTTACGAGATGTCTTTAATCGTATACGGGGCACGGTATTCGGAAAATGGGCTAGGCTTGCGTGGTGTCCGCCATTGCGGGGCATACACATGTACATGTTGCTTCGTACTGTGATAAGCTCGTACATCTATTCTCGTTATGACTTATACTCTATGTTCATTTACTATGTTATTATTCATGCCTTACATACTCGGTACACTATTCGTACGACGTCCCTTCTTGTGGACGCCGCGTTTCATGCCGCGGTGTCGGCGGACGTACGGTTTTGGTTCCTAGAAGCCTCACCAAGAAGACTTGACAACGCTCCGGTTGTTTCGGAGCCTCATTTCCTTGGTACTATTTTGTGTATATATATGCGGGCACGACAAAGACTCGGCCCTTCTTCCGTATATGTGTACTATGTCTAGAGGCTCGTAGACAGATTTGTACAGTTAGATGTTTGTATCTTGGGTTATTGTATCGCGTGATAGCAAAGTTTATTATTCCATGTTTATGACGACGCCACTAATGTAAATGTTCTGTAACGAAAAAAAAATGGCACAGCTCCTATGGCCCACTTGATAATGAGAACAGGATGCGAGATAAGGGGTGCTCGGTACAAGTATCGGGTTCCCGTCACGGCCCCTAGTTGGGTCGTGACACCGGCCACTCCATGCATTTGGGCCTTAAATTTTCATCATTTTTTTTTAGCCCAATGACTTATTGGTCACATTTTAGAATTCCCGAAACTAATCTCCAAAATTTCCATTTTGCCCTTAGCCTTCCTCGACACTTCCACATTAATATTCTTCCATAAACAACTCATGTGTTAAATAAAATCAATTATTACCTTATTTCTTACAAACCAAAATTTATTTCCAACTTTCCCGAATACGCGAAAATACGGGATATAACAGTTGGAGTCTGAGCCTCGAGAAAGATTCTGTTCGTAGAAACTCGAGTTCGATTTTGGATACTATTCATTCAACATAATTGAACTAGAATCCTTATGTTTTGTTGGCAAAGTGTTCGAACATCTAGAACTTTCACAAACGTAACCGAATCGTTCTGGAACTTTCATTGATGACTCCATAGAGTTTAATGTTTGTAATTTATGTACGCCACCTCGACTTGACCCGAGGTGGGCCCGCTATTTCCGAATCTGCTCCTATTGTGTTACTAATTTGTTTTGAGCAATAATTAAAGGAAACCTTTAGCTACTCCCTCAACAAATAAACGATAAGTGTTTTGATTATCCCTTGAGTCTTATGACATAGTTTGAAGCATAAAACGATCCTAGAAAGGTTATTTGATATAACCCATTGTGAGATCCGCAAGACATACGCTATGATTATCGTTTGAATTCTTTTATATGATCTATTAGTTGAGTTGTTCTAATTATTCCATTGAACCCTATGATATATTTTGACATATCCAAACAGCCTTAAAAGTTTGTTTGCGACGTAATCCGTCGGACATCCGAACAAAAGCCCTACGATTGTCGTCTTATTCTCTCATAAATGACTTATCGTTCGCACTAACTAACGAGATGTACTTTGGGGTAATTTCGCTCCTTAGTTTTGAGTTTGATATGATTCGTATGCCCTCTCTGATATGAATAGTCCGACATAAGTATTCCGTTACAAGTATTCCGATTCGATTATTCTGATACAGATACTCCGGTACAAGTAATTTGATATGAATATTTTGAGATAGATACCCCGACATAAGCGTTCTTATGTGAATATTCTGATATGGATATGCGGTTCGAAATAAGAAATCTGTTATAAGTAATCTAATGTAAATATTTGGCAAAAGTACTTTTACTATAAGTATTATGATATCAGTATTTTGATATAAGTATTCTAAGTATTTTGATGCAAAGATATCGGCATAAAAATTTTGATATAAGCATTCGGTTTAAATGATCTGTTATGAATGCTCTGATAGTATGATGTGTTCGGTTCCGGGGTAATGTGGTATATGTCCGTCCCCGGCTACCGTGTATATGAATTATGATATGCCAGTCTCCGGAGTACTGTGGTATATGTCCGTCTCGGAGCACCGTGGCCGGCCCCCGAGACTGTGGTATATGTCCGTCTCCGGCTACCGTGAACGGTTCGGGGTACGCGTGGTATATGTCCGTCCCTGACCACGGGTATATGGATTATGATGTGGTCGGTTCCCGGTTCTCGTGGTATATGTCCCGCTCCCGAGGTACCGCATCTATGTTATGATCTCCGGCTTCCGGCGTGGTATCCGTCTCCCGGTACCGTGTACGCGATTATGATCCGTCCGGCTCCGTTATATGTCCCCGGTACCGTGTGTATGTTATGATGTGTTGTGTTATGGTGACCATATTTCGTGCCCTATGCATGCTTTTGATTTGTACTATTTATGATCCGAAAGTAAGCGTTTTGATATTTAAGGTACGTATTTTACATTCGACTCGACCACGATTCCGTATATCAATCTTCCGCACCTCCGATCATGATAAGGCTCGTTCGATGTACTCGTACATCCGATTCCGATTATGATTTGTTAGGTGCATTCCCGTACATCCGGATTGGTTTATGATTCTCGTTGGCGCATTTCCGTTTTTTACATACTCGCACATATTCCGTGCATCGACCCCCTATTCTTCGTGGGGCCGCGTTTCATGCGCGCGCGTACACCCGCATGATTAGCAAATTATAGAAGATGCCCGCTGATTGGCAACTCCATTTGCTCCCGGAGTGTCGCCGAGTCGCAGTTTGTATGATATGTCTTCCGGATAGATGTTAGAGACTTCGTGCAATCGTGGGTATTTGGTGTCCGTATTCCGTCAGCCGATATGTCGGTCTATGTTAGGTATTGAAGTTTTGTATAATGACAGATTTGTTCAATTTGTAGGCTACGAGGAAGACTATTTCTAAAAAAATTTACTATGTATTTTATCCTATTTGATTTAAAAAGTTTGACGTGATTTTGTGTGCAGCAAGAGTCTGAGGGTTCGCTCGACCCTAAGTAAGGGTCGGGTGCCCATCACACCCTAATAAGGTTCTCGGACCAAAGAAAATCTGTATCATATAGAAACATATGGAACTTATAATACAATGCATAACAACACATCGGCTTACATAGCCGCTTACATATCCGACATCCTATACCCACGACACTGTCTGCAAAGTCTCTAACATAGAACAAACTGTCGTAACGTAATGCTTTGACTCCTAGACTCCGAAGAAACTGGAGCTCGCCAATCCCGCTGGAACATCCCCTCATAATATCTTCAACTCATTTAGGTGTACCTGCGCGGCATGAAACGCAGCCCCCGAAGGAAGGGGGTCAATACGAAATATGTACTGAGTATGTAAGCATAAAATATAGTAAGCGGGATCATACTGAAGCAAAGAATACAGAAAATCATGAAACTTACCTTTGGAAACATTTACCGTGCATATCAAAATCATATAATCATCATCATATACATAATCATATCATCATATCATCATACATATATACCGTACCCGGCCCTCTAGCGAGGGACTCGGTGAGTGAAATCATATCATAATCATGTATGCATGTCCATATACATATACATATACATACTGTACCCGGCCCTCTAGTGAGGGACTCGGTGAACAACGTACCCGGCCCCGCTAGCAAGGGACTCGGTATGCCATCCTGGCCGCCATCCCCATCTCATCACATCATCACATCATATATATATATATATATAGCGTACCCGACCCTCTAGTGAGGGAATTGGTGAACAATGCAATGGAGTTGCACGAATACGTACCCGACCCGGGACTCGATGAAAGACATATTGAGCTTGCACGAGCAGATTAGTGAGAAACCATATACACATAAATCATCATAGACTCAATGAAGTTGTCACACCCTAACCTTATTAGGGTGTGATGGGCACCCGACCCTTACCTAGGGCCGAGCGAACCCTCAGACTTTTACTGCACATAATTTTTTTTTTTTTTTCAATCTCTAAATCGAACAATCATATAAGACATAGTGAAGCTTGCAATTTTTGACAAAATCTGTAATTATACAAAATTTACTACACCACACAATTTGACATATCGGCTGGTGGAGCCGCTGACAGACCGACATATCATACCCACGACGCCGTTCGCAAAGTCTCTAACACGCATCCGTAAATCATAACAGACAAACTCTGACTTGGCGGTGCTCCGGGAAAGTAGAGCTTGCCATCTTCGCTGGAACATCTTCTGCAATAACTTCAACTCATCTGGGAGTACCTGCGCGGCATGAAACGCAGCCCCCGAAGACAGGGGGTCAGTACGGACAATGTACTGAGTATGTAAGGCATGCAACACAAAATAACAAAACTATGACTGAACAGACAGAACTATCAGACACATACACTACTCGGACATACAGACACTTACCGTTCGTACACGTCCATACACACCGGTCTCATACGTGGCGAAAGGGTACAGAGAGTAAGTAGGTCTAATAGATTACCAAAATGCTTATTTTACAATCACAGACCGCACGTCCGAAGAGGTGCAGAACGTACAGAGGTATACCGAACATATTCGTAATCATAGTCAGACATACAGAGGTGTATCAGACAGATTCGTGTCCAAAGTCAGATGTACAGAGATATGTCAGACAGATTCGTATTCGGAGTCGACGTACGCAGATGTGTCGTAGTAACATGTCCCGCCCTCCCGTGAGGAACTCGGTGGATAGACTCATAAATGTATGTCAAAGTCATGGATCACGGATGCATATAACGTGTCCCGCCCTCTAATGAGGGACTCGGTAAATAGGATCATATATCGTATTCATAAGTCATATATGCAAATAACGTGTCCCGCCCTTTGTTAAGGGACTCGGTGAAGTAGAATCATGCATATCGAATCATGTGCCAAGTATACATAACGTGTCCCGCCCTCTCTCGGGTCTCGGTGAATAATCATAATATGCCATCCCGGCCACCATCCCCGTACCATCAAATCATAAATACATACGGATAACGTGTCCCGCCCGCAAGTACGAGGGACTCGGTGAATAATGCAGAAGTGCACGATAACATGTCCCGGCCCGGACTCGGTGAATCGAATCGTATCGTGACGTACACACGAAATCATAACATGCCCCGGCCCGGACTCGTGAAAGATACATTGAGTCGCGCACGAGCGAGTAGTGCGTAAAACATATGCATATAGAATCGTACTCGATGAATACATACGCTTATTAACATCCGAAGAATCGAACAAGTTTCGGTTCTTCCGAGTTAGCATCGGAGAGTTATAAGCATTTGACATGCGTAAACCTCTTCGGACTTTCCAAGCGATCCGAGTCGTGTATGGAAAACATTAGGACTTATAAGGATACTCGCATCGAATACTCGTGTCAACATTCATACCCAAATAGTCATAGCAGTAATACTTATGTCAAACATTCATACCAAAATTACTCATATCGGAATTTTCATGACGGATTGTTTATACCGTAATACTTAGACCGGAATACTTATGTCGTATCATATACATATCCGAATATTTACCTTCAAATACTTATAACCGAATGCTTATGCCGTAACATTTACATCGGAATGCTTATGTCGAATATTCAAATCGATTATTCATACCGAGCGTTTATATCGAATAGTCAAACCATAATATTTTTATCTGAGTTACCAGACACTTATAGCAAGCTCGGAACATTAGCCAAAGGTTTCCAGTACTTTTCGTGCGGAAGTAAGGCAAACAGGACGATATACATAGGTCTCGGGGTTTGTGGGCCCACTTCGGGTCAACGGAGGTGACGTACCTTACTTACATAATTTTACACTTCATGATGTCATTCATAATAGTTCTAAGGCAATCGGGTTCCATTTGTTCAAGTTCTAGGCGTTTAAACAAATTTTCAAACCATTAGCAAGATAAATGATTCAATTCTATTGAAAGAAAAAGGGCAATTTTTGGACATGAATTCCGAGGAGTAGAGTTGTCCCCGAGGTCCAATTTCAAGCCTAGTATATCTAGGACATGCCGAGAAAGAAAGGGTAAGCCTTACATACCTTTCGGACGTCTTATGCTCGTCCAATCTCGAATCCCGTTTCGCCCAAAATTTGCAAATGGTCATGTTCACCAATTGTCAATAGTAGACTTTCTGCTTTCAAATCTTCCATTCTTCACTTGTCTACAAAAATTTGGGCAGCATCTCCTCTCGTAATTACTCCGTCCCGAGAATATGGCTCGGCCCAAATCAACATCAACAAGAATCCGGAATTCAACCCGGCCATACTATCAACAATACCAACACTATTCTAGCATTAACAACTCCTTACTACATAAGTTAACAATATTCATGCATTCAAGTAAACTACATACGTTCAAACCTACACTTATGATCATACGTTCAAATATCATCCCGAGGCCATTCAAACACGAATTAAGAACATTCCAAGCAATCCATACAACTTCCAAAATAATCCATTCAACATGCCATTGAACCCGAAATCACCAATTTCCATAGGAACAACGACGATGCATTTCCTTCTTCCATATTCATAAACTATGTCGATAATCCCATATGTTGACAACATTATTATCATCAAAACAAGGAACTATATTCAAACCATATTGGCTTCCAAAAACAGCCCACAACATCTACCATTTCCACATGGATCATTAAGCTTCATTTTGCGACATAAAATTCATAACGACGATAACCAAATACTAGATAACGTTAGTTCATTTCTTGCTTTCCAAACAGCCCTAGTCACGGCTCAACATCCACATGTGTGATCTCATGAGTTCCATACATTTTCTACACATTACAACAACACAAAAACATGCTAAATACAATTTGTTCACCACTTCCATACAATCAAACACACACACGGCCGCAACACTATGCATACGGCCAACATACACACACCATATTTTAATGAATTCCATTCATTTCCATACTCCACAATACTCACAAATCATGCATAACACAAGTAAAACAAGTTTGAGCCTTACCTTTCCTTCAACTCTCTTCCACGGCTAGCTTGAAGAATCACAACAACAAATGGTTTTCTTGTTCCATCAACCATTCCATGTCGACGAGGGCCTTCTAATTAGTAAGAAAACATGAAGAAAGAAATTCTCCATGCTCACTCCAAGAGGCAAAAATTCGGCGCCCCTTGTCCGCCCCTTTCTCCTCTTTTTTTTTCTTGTTCTATCTTGTTCTTTCTGTCCTTCTTCATGAAATATGAGCACCCCTTATATATATATATATATATATATATATATGCATGTGAGGGGCACATGCCCCTCTCTCTAGATTTTTCCCTCATTTTCTTGATTTTTCCACAATTAAATTAAAGGAAGACTAATGTCTTCCTCAACAAGCTTTGGCCCATAACTTTTAGGATTTACAAATTGGCCCCCATTAATTAAAAATAAGGGCACATAGTGCACGGCCAATGTGGCCCCCTTCATGAGTTTTTCTTGAACTCGTGTAAAATTACCATTTTGCCCCTAAGCTTCCACATTATTTCCATTGACCACTTTGCAATTTCCTTTTTAACCTTAACCTTTCTCAATATTTCCCATGCAATAATAGTCATAAATTACATTTATAACAACTCGTACATCAAAATTTTCTTTGAAAATGATCTCGTCCTTAACTTCCCACGACGACTTCGAAATATCCAAACGTACAAAATACGGCTATAACATCCTCCCCCCTTTAGAACATTCGTCCTCGAATGTTCGAATGATCTTATGGGGTCTTACAAAGACCTTGGGAGGGGGCTCCTTATGCACCAACGATTCTTCTTTCCGACTCCGTGCACGACATAGCAAAATTCCTTATCATAAGTTTTCCTTTCACTTTCCATCGATCTCCTCACGTATATGAGGTGTCATACATGTTCATATGCATACACATATAATTAGCATCAACTAATCCACAAAATACTTCCAGACATTATTCAAGCCTATTCAAATTCCAGAACCGTGACATACTTTTCATTTCTTCTTTAATCGGGTCTATCGCATGCTGCGTAGCCTTTTGTGGTCTCCAATCATCTTGTATAGTCTGACTTCACTTAGGCCATCCTGGTTCCTCATTTGTCCTTTGCAACTAAATCTTTAGAATTTCTTGCTTCCTTCCCGGGGTCACCCATCCCGAAATTGCTCCCACCCGAGCACACTTAACCTCGAAACTTTAGATGGGATTCGGTGCCCTAATGTCGCTATTATTGCGTACGCCTTTTCATATGACCTTTATCACATAATCCGAAGCACGCTCAAAGTTCCACGTTTCCGAGGCATGTTCGTAACACGTCCTTTCTTGTACAATTACCGTTTTGCCCTTTTCAATCTTCCCTATCACCTTCTCAAATTCTTATTATCCTAAATCTGTACACCGCGAATGCCATCAATATCTTACAGAGTATATAGCTTCATATCACATTCTTGCCATCCGGAACTGCCGGTCTCGAGTAACCGGTCAAATATATCCACACTTACCTTCTTCCGTCATATGTAAGGCTTACAGATGGAATTTCTTATTTCATTCTCCTATGACTTGGCTTTATCGCACGATCTATGACAGAAAGAAGGTCAACAATTCCTAGATGCCCGTAGCCTCCTCGTTTATAAATGTGGCGCGCTTCACACCATAAACAGACTCTACCGGGACACGACTTTGCGTACAACCCCACGGACAGACCTCGCTCTGATACCACTTTGTCACACCCTAACCTTATTAGGGTGTGATGGGCACCCGACCCTTACCTAGGGCCGAGCGAACCCTCGTACTTTTACTGCACATAATTTTTTTTTTCAAATCTCTAAACTGAACAATCATATAAGACATAGTGAAGCTTGCAATTTTTGACAAAATCGTAATTATACAAAATTTACTACACCACACACATTTGACATATCGGCTGGTGGAGCCGCCGACAGACCGACATATCATACCCACGACGCCGTTCGCAAAGTCTCTAACACGTATCCGTAAATCATGACGACAAACTCGACTTGGCGGCTTCGGGAAAGTAGAGCTTGCCGTCTCCGCCGGAACATCTTCTCGTAATAACTTCAAATTATCCGGGAGTACCGCGCGGCATGAAACGCAAATTTCCCGAAGACAGGGGGTCGCAGACGGACAATGTACCGAGTATGTAAGGCATGCAACACAAAATAACGAAACTATGATCGAATGTACATAACTATCGTACACATACACTACTCTTTATACATACGTACACTTACCGTTCGTACACACCATACACACCGGTCTCATACGTCAGCAAAGGGTACAGAGAGTAAGTAGGTCTAATAGATTACCAAAATGCTTATTTTACAATCACAGACCGCACGTCCGAAGAGGTGCAGAACGTACAGAGGTATACCGAACAGATTCGTAATCATATATCGACATACGAGGTGTATCGTACGTATTCGTGTCCAAAGTCGATGTACAGAGATATGTCGGACGCATTCGTATTCGGAGTCGACGTACGAGAGATGTGTCGTAGTAACATGTCCCGCCCTCCCGTGAGGAACTCGGATAGACTCATAAATGTATGTCAAAGTCATGGATCACGGATGCATATAACGTGTCCCGCCCTCTAATGAGGGACTCGGTAAATAGGATCATATATCGATTCATAAGTCATATATGCAAATAACGTGTCCCGGCCCTTTGTTAAGGGACTCGGTGAAGTAGAATCATGCATATCGAATCATGTGCCAAGTATACATAACGTGTCCCGCCCTCTCATCGCGGGTCTCGGTGAATAATCATAATATGCCATCCCGGCCACCATCCCCGTACCATCAAATCGTAAGTACATACGGATAACGTGTCCCGCCCGCAAGTACGAGGGACTCGGTGAATAATGCAGAAGTGCACGATAACATGTCCCGGCCCGGACTCGGTGAATCGAATCGTATCGTGACGTACACACGAGATCATAACATGCCCCGGCCCGGACTCGTGAAAGATACATTGAGTCGCGCACGAGCGAGTAGTGCGAAAACATATGCATATAGAATCGACTCGATGAATACATACGCTTATTAACATCCGAAGAATCGAACAAGTTTCGGGTTCTTCCGAGTTAGCATCGGAGAGTTATAAGCATTTGACATGCAAAACCTCTTCGGACTTTCCAAGCGATCCGAGTCGTGTATGGAAAACATTAGGACTTATAAGGATACTCGCATCGAATACTCGTGTCAACATTTCATACCCAAATAGTCATAGCAGAATACTTATGTCAAACATTCATACCAAATACTCATATCGGAATTTTCATGACGGATTGTTTATACCGAATACTTAGACCGGAATACTTATGTCGATCATATACATATCCGAATATTTACCTTCAAATACTTATAACCGAATGCTTATGCCGAACATTTACATCGGAATGCTTATGTCGAATATTCAAATCGATTATTCATACCGGAGCGTTTATATCGAATAGTCAAACCATAATATTTTTATCCGAGTTACCGTACACTTATAGCAAGCTCGGAACATTAGCCAAAGGTTTCCGGACTTTTCGTGCGGAAGTAAGGCAAACAGACGATATACATAGGTCTCGGGGTTTGTGGGCCCACTTCGGTCAACCGAGGTGACGTACCTTACTTACATAATTTTACACTTCATGATGTCATTCATAATAGTTCTAAGGCAATCGGGTTCCATTTGTTCAAGTTCTAGGCGTTTAAACAAATTTTCAAACCATTAGCAGCATAAATGATTCAATTCTATTGAAAGAAAAAGGGCAATTTTTGGACATGAATTCCGAGGAGTAGAGTTGTCCCCGAGGTCCAATTTCAAGCCTAGTATATCTAGGACATGCCAGAGAAAGAAAGGGTAAGCCTTACATACCTTTCGGACGTCTTATGCTCGTCCAATCTCGAATCCCGTTTCGCCCAAAATTTGCAAATGGTCATGTTCACCAATTGTCAATAGTAGACTTTCTGCTTTCAAATCTTCCATTCTTCACTTGTCTACAAAAATTTGGGCAGCATCTCCTCTCGTAATTACTCCGTCCCGAGAATATGGCTCGGCCCAAATCAACATCAACAAGAATCCGGAATTCAACCCGGCCATACTATCAACAATACCAACACTATTCTAGCATTAACAACTCCTTACTACATAAGTTAACAATATTCATGCATTCAAGTAAACTACATACGTTCAAACCTACACTTATGATCATACGTTCAAATATCATCCCGAGGCCATTCAAACACGAATTAAGAACATTCCAAGCAATCCATACAACTTCCAAAATAATCCATTCAACATGCCATTGAACCCGAAATCACCAATTTCCATAGGAACAACGACGATGCATTTCCTTCTTCCATATTCATAAACTATGTCGATAATCCCATATGTTGACAACATTATTATCATCAAAACAAGGAACTATATTCAAACCATATTGGCTTCCAAAAACAGCCCACAACATCTACCATTTCCACATGGATCATTAAGCTTCATTTTGCGACATAAAATTCATAACGACGATAACCAAATACTAGATAACGTTAGTTCATTTCTTGCTTTCCAAACAGCCCTAGTCACGGCTCAACATCCACATGTGTGATCTCATGAGTTCCATACATTTTCTACACATTACAACAACACAAAAACATGCTAAATACAATTTGTTCACCACTTCCATACAATCAAACACACACACGGCTGCAACACTATGCATACGGCCAACATATCACACACCATATTTTAATGAATTCCATTCATTTCCATACTCCACAATACTCACAAATCATGCATAACACAAGTAAAACAAGTTTGAGCCTTACCTTTCCTTCAACTCTCTTCCACGGCTAGCTTGAAGAATCACAACAACAAATGGTTTTCTTGTTCCATCAACCATTCCATGTCGACGAGGGCCTTCTAATTAGTAAGAAAACATGAAGAAAGAAATTCTCCATGCTCACTCAAGAGGCAAAAAAATTTGTCCGCCCCTTTCTCCTCTTTTTTTTTTCTTGTTCTATCTTGTTCTTTCTTTCCTTCTTCATGAAATATGAGCACCCCTTATATATATATATATATATGCCATATTACATGCATGTGAGGGGCACATGCCTCTCTCTAGATTCTTCCCTCATTTTCTTGATTTTTCCACAATTAAATTAAAAGAAGACTAGTGTCTTCCTCAACAAGCTTTGGCCCATAACTTTTAGGATTTACAAATTGGCCCCCATTAATTAAAAATAAGGGCACATAGTGCACGGCCAACGTGGCCCCCTTCATGAGTTTTTCTTGAACTGTGTAAAATTACCATTTTGCCCCTAAGCTTCCACATTATTTCCATTGACCACTTTGCAATTTCCCCTTTTTAACCTTAACCTTTCTCAATATTTCCCATGCAATAATAGTCATAAATTACATTTATAACAACTCGTACATCAAAATTTTCTTTGAAAATGATCTCGTCCTTAACTTCCCACGACGACTTCGAAATATCCAAACGTACAAAATACGGCTATAACATCCTCCCCCCCTTTAGAACATTCGTACTCGAATGTTCGAATCGATCTTATGGGGTCTTACAAAGACTTGGGAGGGGGCTCCTTATGCACCAACGATTCTTCTTTCCGACTCCGTGCACGACATAGCAAAATTCCTTATCATAAGTTTTCCTTTCACTTTCCATCGATCTCCTCACGTATGAGGTGTCATACATGTTCATATGCATACACATATAATTAGCATCAACTAATCCACAAAATACTTCCGTACATTATTCAAGCCTATTCAAATTCCGAACCGTGACATACTTTTCATTTCTTCTTTAATCGGGTCTATCGTACGCCGCGTAGCCTTTTGTGGTCTCCAATCATCTTGTATAGTCCGACTTCACTTAGGCCATCCCGGTTCCTCATTTGTCCTTTGCAACTAAATCTTTAGAATTTCTTGCTTCCTTCCCGGGGGTCACCCATCCCGAAATTGCTCCCACCCGAGCACACTTAACCTCGAAACTTTAGATGGATTCGGTGCCCTAATGTCGCTATTATTGCGTACGCCTTTTCATATGACCTTTATCACATAATCCGAAGCCATCAAAGTTCCACAGATTCTCGAGGCATGTTCGTAACACGTCCTTTCTTGTACAATTACCGTTTTGCCCTTTTCAATCTTCCCTATCACCTTCTCAAATTCTTATTATCCTAAATCGTACACCGCGAATGCCATCAATATCTTACGAGTATATAGCTTCATATCACATTCTTGCCATCCGGAATCGCCGGCCTCGAGTAACCGGTCAAATATATCCACACTTACCTTCTTCCGTCATATGTAAGGCTTACAGATGGAATTTCTTATTTCATTCTCCTATGACTTGGCTTTATCGCACGATCTATGACAGAAAGAAGGTCAACAATTCCTAGATGCCCTGTAGCCTCCTGTTTATAAATGTGGCGCGCTTCACACCATAAATGTGGACTCTACCGACACGACTTTGCAGACAACCCCACCGACGTACCTCGCTCGATACCACTTTGTCACACCCTAACCTTATTAGGGTGTGATGGGCACCCGACCCTTACCTAGGGCCGAGCGAACCCTCGTACTTTTACCGCACATAAATTTTTTTTTTTCAAATCTCTAAACCGAACAATCATATAAGACATAGTGAAGCTTGCAATTTTTGACAAAATCGTAATTATACAAAATTTACTACACCACACAATTTGACATATCGGCCGGTGGAGCCGCCGACAGACCGACATATCATACCCACGACGCCGTTCGCAAAGTCTCTAACACGGATCCGTAAATCATGACAGACAAACTCGACTTGGCGCGTTCGGGAAAGAGAGCTTGCCGTCTCCGCCGGAACATCTTCTCGGAATAACTTCAGCTCATCTGGGAGTACCTGCGCGGCATGAAACGCAGCCCCCGAAGACAGGGGGTCAGTACGGACAATGTACTGAGTATGTAAGGCATGCAACACAAAATAACAGAACTATGACTGAACAGACAGAACTATCAGACACATACACTACTCAGACATACAGACACTTACCGTTCAGACAGTCCCATACACACCGGTCTCATACGTCGAAACTCAAGGGTACAGAGAGTAAGTAGGTCTAATAGATTACCAAAATGCTTATTTTACAATCACGCGCACCGCACGTCCGAAGAGGTGCGTAACGTACGCAGGTATACCGAACATATTCGTAATCATAGTCGGACATACGAGGGTGTATCGTACGTATTCGTGTCCAAAGTCGATGTACAGAGATATGTCGACGTATTCGTATTCGAGTCGACGTACAGAGACGTGTCGTAGTAACATGTCCCGCCCTCCCGTGAGGAACTCGGTGGATAGACTCATAAATGTATGTCAAAGTCATGGATCACGGATGCATATAACGTGTCCCGGCCCTCTAATGAGGGACTCGGTAAATAGATCATATATCGATTCATAAGTCATATATGCAAATAACGTGTCCCGCCCTTTGTTAAGGGACTCGGTGAAGTAGAATCATGCATATCGAATCATGTGCCAAGTATACATAACGTGTCCCGCCCCCTATCGCGGGTCTCGGTGAATAATCATAATATGCCATCCCGGCCACCATCCCCGTACCATCAAATCGTAAGTACATACAGATAACGTGTCCCGGCCCGCAAGTACGAGGGACTCGGTGAATAATGCAGAGAAGTGCACGATAACATGTCCTGGCCCGGGACTCAGTGAATCAGAATCGTATCGTGACGTACACACGAAATCATAACATGCCCTGGCCCGGGACTCAGTGAAAGATACATTGAGTCGCGCACGAGCGCAGTAGTGCGAAACATATGCATATAGAATCGACTCGATGAATACATACGCTTATTAACATCCGAAGAATCGAACAAGTTTCGGTTCTTCCGAGTTAGCATCGGAGAGTTATAAGCATTTGACATGCGTAAACCTCTTCGGACTTTCCAAGCGATCCGGAGTCGTGTATGGAAAACATTAGGACTTATAAGGATACTCGCATCAGAATACTCAGGTCAACAGATTCATACCCAAATAGTCATAGCAGAATACTTATGTCAAACATTCATACCAGGTTACTCATATCGGAAATTTCATGACGGATTGTTTATACCGAATACTTAGACCGAATACTTATGTCGGATCATATACATATCCGAATATTTACCTTCAAATACTTATAACCGAATGCTTATGCCGTAACATTTACATCGGAATGCTTATGTCGAATATTCAAATCGATTATTCATACCGGAGCGTTTATATCGAATAGTCAAACCATAATATTTTTATCCGAGTTACCGACACTTATAGCAAGCTCGGAACATTAGCCAAAGGTTTCCAAGATTTTCGTGCGGAAGTAAGGCAAACAGACGATATACATAGGTCTCGGGGTTTGTGGGCCCACTTCGGGTCAACCGAGGTGACGTACCTTACTTACATAATTTTACACTTCATGATGTCATTCATAATAGTTCTAAGGCAATCGGGTTCCATTTGTTCAAGTTCTAGGCGTTTAAACAAATTTTCAAACCATTAGCAAGATAAATGATTCAATTCTATTGAAAGAAAAAGGGCAATTTTTGGACATGAATTCCGAGGAGTAGAGTTGTCCCCGAGGTCCAATTTCAAGCCTAGTATATCTAGGACATGCCGAGAAAGAAAGGGTAAGCCTTACATACCTTTCGGACGTCTTATGCTCGTCCAATCTCGAATCCCGTTTCGCCCAAAATTTGCAAATGGTCATGTTCACCAATTGTCAATAGTAGACTTTCTCGCTTTCAAATCTTCCATTCTTCACTTGTCTACAAAAATTTGGGCAGCATCTCCTCCGTAATTACTCCGTCCCGAGAATATGGCTCGGCCCAAATCAACATCAACGACAATCCGGAATTCAACCCGGCCATACTATCAACAATACCAACACTATTCTAGCATTAACAACTCCTTACTACATAAGTTAACAATATTCATGCATTCAAGTAAACTACATACGTTCAAACCTACACTTATGATCATACGTTCAAATATCATCCCGAGGCCATTCAAACACGAATTAAGAACATTCCAAGCAATCCATACAACTTCCAAAATAATCCATTCAACATGCCATTGAACCCGAAATCACCAATTTCCATAGGAACAACGACGATGCATTTCCTTCTTCCATATTCATAAACTATGTCGATAATCCCATATGTTGACAACATTATTATCATCAAAACAAGGAACTATATTCAAACCATATTGGCTTCCAAAAACAGCCCACAACATCTACCATTTCCACATGGATCATTAAGCTTCATTTTGCGACATAAAATTCATAACGACGATAACCAAATACTAGATAACGTTAGTTCATTTCTTGCTTTCCAAACAGCCCTAGTCACGGCTCAACATCCACATGTGTGATCTCATGAGTTCCATACATTTTCTACACATTACAACAACACAAAAACATGCTAAATACAATTTGTTCACCACTTCCATACAATCAAACACACACACGGCCGCAACACTATGCATACGGCCAACATATACACACCATATTTTAATGAATTCCATTCATTTCCATACTCCACAATACTCACAAATCATGCATAACACAAGTAAAACAAGTTTGAGCCTTACCTTTCCTTCAACTCTCTTCCACGGCTAGCTTGAAGAATCACAACAACAAATGGTTTTCTTGTTCCATCAACCATTCCATGTCGACGAGGGCCTTCTAATTAGTAAGAAAACATGAAGAAAGAAATTCTCCATGCTCACTCCAGGGCAAAAATTCGAGACCCCTTGTCCGCCCCTTTCTCCTCTTTTTTTTTCTTGTTCTATCTTGTTCTTTCTTTCCTTCTTCATGAAATATGAGCACCCCTTATATATATATATATATCCATATTACATGCATGTGAGGGGCACATGCCCCTCTCTCTAGATTTTTCCCTCATTTTCTTGATTTTTCCACAATTAAATTAAAGGAAGACTAATGTCTTCCTCAACAAGCTTTGGCCCATAACTTTTAGGATTTACAAATTGGCCCCCATTAATTAAAAATAAGGGCACATAGTGCACGGCCAAATGTGGCCCCCTTCATGAGTTTTTCTTGAACCTGTAAAATTACCATTTTGCCCCTAAGCTTCCACATTATTTCCATTGACCACTTTGCAATTTCCCTTTTTAACCTTAACCTTTCTCAATATTTCCCATACAATAATAGTCATAAATTACATTTATAACAACTCGTACATCAAAATTTTCTTTGAAAATGATCTCGTCCTTAACTTCCCACGACGACTTCGAAATATCCAAACGTACAAAATACGGGCTATAACAGAAGTAGGTAGTCGACGTTCGAAAGTCAAAGCGGACATCATGTTAAGTTCTTTCAAAAACAAGTCGTTAGAATTATTCAAACGTAAACCTCGGGGCCTACGGATATGCATTAAACCAATCCGGCCCGTACATGAAAGTTAAAGTCGTTACATGTCATAGGATCATTTGTGGTCGTATTAAAGCAATCCGGTTTCGTTTACGAAAGTTACGGACGTTTTTAGGCATAGGATCTTTAGGAACAAAATTCTTTATACCATGTTTGAATTCCACGCATACATAAGACTTAAGAACCATATGAAGTATGTTACATCATGAAGCAAATAACAATCGTATACATACTCGGAACGTAAGAGCGGAGTTACCCCAAGCACAAATCATGTCATACCTTAATTGCGTCTAAGACATGCCAAAGAAGGAAAGAGTAAGCCTTACATACCTTAGCCGCTTCCTAAGCTAATCCAACCTTAAGTATCAACTTCTCATAATCTACAATAACGTCATTAGGTATCAATCATTAGCCATAAGTACTTAGGCATTCAATACCAAATTAAAACTTTATCTACCGAAATTTCGGCAGCATTTCCCCTATAAATTGGACATCCCCGAGAACTTAACTCGGCCAAATATTCAACAACAACACCAACAACCATATAAACGATATCAATACGCAATTCCAAATGCATTCTAACATCAATAACTCCTTTCATATAATTCGACGACATTCCATTTCATTCTCTTTAACTACATACTTTCAAGTTACTATCAACGCTCACAAGGTCAAATGCCAATCCAAGATCATTCAATTAAGATTTAAAAACATTTCAAACAATCCGCTCAATGATCAAACAAGCCAATCCAAAACACAACCTTACCCGAAATGTTCCAATTCAACAAGAACATGGCCAACACAATTCTTTCTTCCAAATTCATCAACTACACTAACAACTCACACATTGACAACATTATTTCCATAAATTCAAGAAACTACATTAAGATCACATTAACCTTCAAATCAGCCCACACATTTTTTAACTTCAACTTGGATCATTAACCTTTATTTTACGTCATGGAATCCATAACGACGACGACCAAAATATTAGATCGCATTAATTCATTTCTTGCATACCAAACAGCCCCTAGTCACGGCCACTCCTCAACATACATCATTCCATGAGTTTCATTCATTTTCTACACATTACAAAAATACACAAACATGCTAAATACAATTAATTCTTCACTTCTACACAACCTCACACACACACGGCCTCAACACATTGCACACGGCCACACACACAACACCATGCTATCATGAACTTCTTTCATTTCTACATTCCACAGCATGTAAAAATCATCCGCAACACATGAAAAATGAGATTGAACCTTACCTCTCACTCTTGTTCTTCACTCGGCTAGCTTGTCTTTGTAAGAAGGAATGTTTTTCTTGCTTCAACAATTACTCCATGGTGTAGAGGACCTATCAATTAGTGGGAAAGCTTGAGGAAAATAATTTTTCCTTGATCATCACCCATGGCTGAAATTTGGTCGGCCACCATGGCCGTTTTGCTCATTTCTTGTTTTTTCTTCATCTTTCTTGAAATTTCCAAAGTGGAAAAGATGAATTTGGTCTTCTTGGTTATAACTTATACATATATATATATAATATAAGTGGCACATGGCTGGTCATGTGCTCTTCTTGGCCGTTTTTTTCCCTTTTTTTTTTTTCAATTTTTCTCAAATTTTCTAGAAATTTCCAAGAGATGAAAACAATAAAGATGACTTAATAAGTCATCTAATACTACCCATATTCTTCATACATGTGGCCTATGGCCCACAAGTCATGTGCATGTGTACATGGTTATTTTTTCATGAATTTAGATTCCAACACTTCACTTTTGGCCCCAAATTTTCATGAAACGTCTAACTTTCTGTTATATCCCGTATTTGGAACGTTGGGACAATTCGGGTTAACTATGATAAGTTAGGGGTAAGACCATTCCGGGATACGAAGTCGAGACGTTTGACCTTCGATTTTGTCGTAAGACCTATGTGTGCATGAGTTTGTTGGCATGGAACGTTTAGGAAAAATTTGGGACCAAAGATGGATTGTTTGGAAGTTGCCAATTATTGAAAAAAAAGGGGCCATGTGGCCGGCCACCTATGGAGGGGCCATGGCCACATGGTCGGCTATTACTTGTAATAAAAGGATGACTTAGGGGACCATTTTCATCATCTTCATCACCTAGAAAAATCAAGAACCTTGGAGAAGAACAATAGCAACAACCATTCGCCATCTCCTCAAATTTCAAGTGCAAGATTTAGCCATCAAAAAAATTGTTTCTTCAAGCAAATTTACTAAGTGGAAGGGTGCTCTTTAATGTGGGAGTGTTGTTGATGCAATAGGTCACTCGTTTTCATTATCCACCATCTTAGCCGAGTTGTGAAGTTGTGAAGAAAGGTAAGTTTTAATCTTTTTTTTATGGGTTATGGAAGGTTTATGTGTGTTGTAGTATGTTAATATGGATGAAATTTGGTACAGAAGTGGCCATGTTGAAGTTGGGTCGTGTATATGGTGTTTGTCGTGTGTATGTGTGTTGTGTGTCTAAGTGATGAACTAAGTTCTATGTAGCATGTTTGGTTATGGTAGTGTGTTGAAATGAATAATAAATCATGAATGTGTATGTTGGTGTGTTGGCCGAATATGGCCTCTCATGTGTGGCAAAGAATGGATCAATTTTCTTAGAGTTGTGGTTGTTGTTGTTATGTGGATTCTATGTTGGAAATGAGAGTTTAATGATTCAAGTTGGTATTGTAGTTATTATGGGCTGATTTGGAAGATTGTGTGCGCATTAGTGTAATTTTTATATTTATGGAAATGACATGGTTAGAGTGTGGATTGTTAGTGTAAATCATGGTTCGGAAGTTAGGAATATGTTATGGAAGTGTTCTCGGGTTTGGGAGCAATTTCGGGTAAATTGGGGTATTTGTTGGATTGTTGGAAATGTTGTGTGAATTGTTTAAAGAGTTCTTGAATATTGTTTGAGTGGTTTCGGATTGGAATTTGAATATGCGAGCATTAGTGTTAGTTTGATTACATGTTGGTTTATATGTATGTACTTGTAGTAAGCATAATTGGAATGTTGTTGGAATGTGTGGAGAAGAATTATTAATGTTCGCATGCGTTTCGAATTGATTGTGAATATTGTTGGAATGATTGTTGGTGTTGTTGTGTTGTTGAATTTGGCCGAGTTGAATTCTCGGGGTTAGTCTATTTACAGGGGAAGTGCTGCCCAAATTTCCGTAGAATTATGTGTTAGTTTGGAAATGAACCCTAAATACCTATAGTTGACGTTGGTATTTATTGATGTTATGTAGATCTTGGGAGTCCGAGACCTAGATTTGATTTGGATTAGCTTTGTCGGCCAGCGAGGTATGTAAAGCTCAACTCTTCTTCTTTTTGGCATGCCTTAGTTCCAAGTAGGCTATGACAGGAGCCTCGAGGAAATTCTATTCTCGCAATCCGAGCATGTCCATGACTCGTATTTGTCTTTTGGTATTCGTATGGTTGAAGTGAGAAAATATTGGCCCCGATGTCTTCGGAAAAAAAAATTGATTTTTAAAGTTGCATAAAAGTTGGGTTTCCAAAAGAGTTTTATTCTTAAACGATACTGAAACTACGAACTGCCGTAACTTTCACAGAAAGGCTCGGATTGCCTCGATATGTTCGTGGGAGGTTGTATGGCGTATGATGAGTATGATTTACATAGGCGGGCCCGGTTCGGGTCGACACCCGTCCGTGGGTCCTGCGACTTTCCCTTATATAATTCCGATGACGTTTGAAAGAATTTGGTATGACTACAATCCTGACTTCAAGTATGGTTATTTTACTTATCTCGAGTCCGGTAAGGATGATTTTTATGCATATGGTTACTCACGACTCTGCTCGTGCATTCTGTTATATCCTTCGCCGAGTCCCGGCCAGTTTTGTGTTGCCGTGCGCACTATGATATACTTCGGTGTTATGTCGTGTTATGGTTCACCGAGCCCTCGCTGCAGGCCGGGTTCCAATTTATATTCGGTGTTTATCTTGTGTATGGCGTTATGCGTCGTGTATGATGTGTGACGGGGATACGGAGATTTGAAACCTTCTGGTGTTATGCTGTATTATGGCGCCATCGACGGGTGGGCGACCATATCTTCTGTGCCCTATGCATGACTTGTATTTTGAAAGTAAACATTTTGATACTTTGGAAATGTATTTACTTTCCGTACTTCTGTTTCGATTATGACTCAGATTGTTTACTACATTTCGCTTTGCATACTCGCACCTATTTCATCGACCCCCTTTCTTCGGGGTCGCGTTTCATGCCCGCGATAGTACGCACAGCTTGGTGATCCGCTCGCCCAGGACACCTTTTGCTGTTTGAGTGCTCCCCGCTTCTTGAGCCCACATTTTGTATATATTCGTTCATTGCATATGTATGTGTTTGTTCGAGGGGGGGGTACGGCGGGGCCCCCGTCGTCGATGATTCCCGTTGTCCTTTGCAGAGGTCCGTAGACGTATATGTGGGTGCGTGCCTATGTCCATACAGGTGTGTTTGTATGTTATATGTTTTGGGCCGGAGCGCCATACGATAGCCTTGTCGCTTCTCGATATATATATGATTGTGTTTGATATGTGTTCGAGACAGCTTGAGATAATTTTGAACGGCTTGATATTTGTATGCGCGTAAACACGGTACCGTGTGTGATTCGGGATTTGACGAGTGTGTTTGGGTGCCCAACTTGGCACTAGTCACCACTTTCACGGGGTTGGGGTCGTGGCCAGTAGGCATCGGAAAGCGATTCGTCTCGGAATGTCCCGCACCGTGTCTAGTAAGTCTTGTTTATCGGTGTGTTGTGCACCACATCTATAAACAAAAGAGGCTACGGGACATTTAGGATGTTATCTTTTTCTTCTCGATTTTAGATCATGCGGTAGCCGTGTTATCGAGGACGACTATTATACAAAATGTTATGTTTTTGTGATACCTCGGAGCGCTGCCACCCACAGTGCTGAGCAAGTACGGCGGTCGGTGGGGACCCCCAGGAGCGCAGTTACTAGGGCCCGTGCTAAGCCTGTACTTGATATTGTGCCCCCGATGTGCCCGCTTCGCGGCGACACCACCAAAGTAGCGAGGGGCTTGGGCCGGCCGGCAGCTGCACGGGCGACGCTCCACCGCCCGACTCCGAGGTTCGAGTGCCCGCGCCTCCGGATCCTCGACGGGCGTCGGCGACGTGGCTACGCGCGGTGCACAACATCGACTCTCGATTAGGCAGCGGCGGCCCGCGAAACGGTGTATGGGGTGATCTGGTCGACCGAGGCCGTGACGCTCGAGAGCCCGTGAGTTTCCCTCGAAATAATCACACCCGAGTTTTCGAGTCGAGAAACCCGCAGGACCCCGCGAGCGCATCGGGGGACGGTCGCGTACGTTTACCGATTGATTAAGGCGACCGATACCGAGTCCGTCGGGAGCTGTGGCGTCATGCCGATTGCGGACGAGCCGTAAGTCGGTACGAGTCCCAGGTATTGTCCGCAGGTGAGAGTGCCCCTCCGGTGGTATAGGGCGAGTTTGCGGAGGCTTTTCTTGCTCATTTTCTGCCTCCTGAGCTATGGCGAGCCAGGGTAGATAGATTGTTATAGCCCGTACTTCGTACATTCGAATGTTGCGAGACAATGGTGAGAAGTTAAGGACAAGACTATGTTCTAAAATAATTTTAATATGCGGGTTGTTAGGAATATTATTTGTGAACAATGGTAGTATGGAAATATTGAGAAAGGTTGAGGTGGAAAAAGAAATTCATGAAATGGCTCATAGTAATATTGTGAAGGATTAGGGGCAAAATGGTAATTTCACGGAAATGTTTCAAGAAAGTTCATGAAAGGGGGCCATATTTGTATTTTAAGAAAGTTCTAGGGAAAGGAAAGAAGAAAGGAATTAAGTCATCATTGGGAAATTTAAAGAAAATTCTAGAAAAGAAAAAAAGAAAAGAAAAGTCTAGAAAAAAAAAAAGAAAGAAGATGGGGCATGTGCCCTCACATGACTTGAGATATATATATATATATATATATAAGTGAGGAGTCTTCTTTTAATTCAAGAGTTTGGAGAAAGAAAGAAAGAAAGGAAAAAAAAAAAAAAAGAAGAGAGAATTCTATAACAAGGCCATGTGGAAAGGAACAAAGAAAATTATTTCCTTCCACTTTTCCTACCCAATGAAAGGTCCCTAGCAAGGTGGTGTAGTTAGTGGAACAAGAAAATATTCATTCTAGCAAGTTACGAACTCTAGCCAAGCGAAGGGTTAAAAGGAAAAAAGGTAAGAATTCATCCTCTTTTGTATGTTATGGATGTTTGTGTATGTTGTCGAATGTGTAAATGAATGGAAAACATGAAACCAATGATGTGGTGTGTTGTCAGACCGTATGGGTGTGTGTGGTGTTTGGTCATGCATTAATGTATTATGTAGAAAGAATGGATTAAATTGTATGTAGTATGTGGTGTTATTGTAATGTCAAGGAATGGATGAAGTTCGTAAAATATAGGTATGTAATGGGTGATGGCCGCATGGAAGTGATGATGGTATAATGTGAGGAATTAGTTTTATTTAGTGTTTTGATTGTTATAGATGATTTATATGTGATGAGGAATGTATAGAGAAGGATGGAAATGCATGACAATGTGTATGAAGTTATTTAATCAATAGTAGGTGTTTTGGTAAGTTAGTGTAATTGATTTTATTGGACGCTTTAGTTGTCGTCGTTATGGATCATATAATGTAGAAAACGGTTGTCGTTGAAGTTAACATGATAAATGATAATAAAATGTCTGGTTGTTGTCGAAGTTGAAGGTTACGGATGAAGTAGTATATTGATCAAGTTGTTGAATAATATGAATTGAATTGAATTGAATGGAATTGAATTGAATGGAATTAATTGAATTGAATTGAATGATGGAATTGGATATTGAAGTGTTCTTTGGAATAATTGTTGGTATTGTTGATAGTTTGGCCGGGTTGAATTCCCGGATTGTTGTTGATTAAAAATAAGCCGAGTTAGATTCTCGGGGGTGGTATATTTACGAGGAGATCTTTGCCGAAATTCCGGCGGAACCATAAGTGAATGAACTTGAAAGGTTACGACAAGTATGTGGTTATGAATCTACCCGTTATGTGCACTTTCTCGATGTAGACTAGCGACGACAAGCATGGACAATTAAGTCATAGCTAATAAGGCGC
>NW_026718371.1:0-38847 GCF_029784015.1 Lycium ferocissimum | reverse complement strand
CGGGTTACTTCATAGTGAAGCAAGGTGGAAGAAGAGTAGTTCTTGGCATATAAGGTAAGAAATCCTCTCTCCTATATGTATTTGAGTTATCTGAATCGTATCTACGTTGCTAGATGAAAGAATTACGAATACTATATCGGAAATCGGATAAATTGTTGTCGTTATCATGTGGGCTATTTGGTGGTTGTTATGAATTGTTTTATGGGCTGGAATATCATGGGATTGGCTGAAGTTTTTGTTGTTGTGTTTGTTGATATACTATGTATATACGAAAATAAAGAAGTGTACACAAGCATCGGTATAGGAATGTATATTAGGCTGTTTTGGAGGTGATTTAAGAATGGATTTGATTCTATTTAGGGTATTTATTTGTCGATATTGTTATTCTTATTGTGATTGATATTTTGGATAAATTGGAATCGTGAGGATTATTAAGTTTTTAAGGAAGATGCTACCCGAATATCGTTAGATTTCTAAGTGATTAAGGATTTGTTTGAAAGAGTATCCTAATTTGATTATTGGCATATTTGGTATTGTTTGTAGATTGGTGAAGCCCGAGACCTAAGTTATGGTTAAATTGAGAAGCGACAAGGTATGTAAAGCTATCCCTTATTTCTCTTTGGCAGGGTCTATATGAAACAAACAGATGACGAACATATAAACTCCAAAGAAGCTCCTATTCTTAGAGATACTAGAATGGCTAATGTTCTTGATTTCCAGAAACTATTTCATTATGTCCTGATATGTGTCTATGATTCCTAAAGTCCTATTTTGATATAATCCATAGTGACATTTGAGGGTGCTTCCAGATTATTCAAGGAGTACAAATTATTTTATGAGTCTCACTTGCATTATGACTCAATGAATTCTAGTTCTCGGTGGTACTGACGTGGATCTCCGTTGTCTTTGATTCTCGAAGTGTTAGTTCATTCTAATTATTCTATTGAGTCTCGAGAAGATGATTTAGTTTGCATATGGTTGCTCATGATATTCGCTCGCGCATGCCGTTAATATATCATTCACCGAGTCCCGGTCGGGTATGTATTCGTGCACGGTTTCATTGCATTGTTCGAAGACCTCCAGAGGCCGGGTACGGTATATGTATGATTATTTTACCGAGTCCCTCACTAGAGGGCCGGATACGGTATATATGTAATTACTTCACCTAGTCCCACACTAGAGGGCCGGATACGGTATATATTTATATTTCACTGAATCCCTTACTAAAGGGCCGGGTATGGTATATATTTACATTTTTGACACAATTTGACACAATTTAAGATAGATAATTTGACACAATTTAAGATTCAATTTAGCAACCAAAGTTATATAAAACTAAGACCTCAAGAGAATTGAATCCCAAGCAACCAACCTCTCAACAACACAAGAATTAACAAGAGCCTACCAAAGGCCTCTCACAAGTTTCTCTCTCTAAAGATAACCCTAAAACACTCGAAATATTCATAATTCATCCAAAGCTAAGTAAATCAAATGAAAGACAAGCTATATATACAAGCTAAATAAAGAAGACTAATAGGAAATTACAATGCTACCCTTAATGAAGTAAGGGCCTTGTTTGGCTAGTCTTCAATTCAAGAATTGGCCTTCAATGGCCAAACACGCCCCTCCTTGCATAGATGACCCTCTAATCAAACTTGTATGTATGGCCTTCTTGCAAGCATAACCTTCCGTGCACAAATAGCTAACTTCCGATCTTGTCCAAGTTTGCAAGTGTTGCCAATTTATAGAAATGTCCCTCTTTGTACGTTTGGCCACTTTGCGCATTTGGTCCCCTTTCTAGTAGCTTCTTCTTCAATCAACTCCCAAGCCACCTTCCACACATCATAAGCCATCTTGTGTAGCTTTTAGGAGCCTCCGAAGGCCTTTCATGCCATCCTTGTCATCCACGCCGCTTGTAGAGTTTGAAGTTCCAAGACTTGGCCTTGGGTGGATGTCTTGAAGTGAAGTGTGCCAAGTAGGATCGTATCATCCTTCCCTTCTTCAAAAGGATTCGTCCTCGAATCCGAACCTAGAAAAACCCAAGGGAACACATACGAAAACATACTCCTCAAGGATTGAGGGTTAGCACACAATGCAATAATCACATATTCATGCTAAGGATGAACAAACTTGTGGTACAACCACACATCTATGACAATCATGACTAACATTTGCACACATGAGCTATCAAGAAGTTGATTCCTCCAAGGTTCATGACATAAGGATAGAGTAATAAAACTAATGGATTCAAAATACAAAGTATGCAACTCGACATTGGTTCTATTTGACATGTAGCATAATGTCTAAACAAGAACACTCTCATTTTTCAAACAAGGACTCCCCCAAGATAGTGCTCTCAAATCACATAAAGTGTCACCCAGATCAAAGGGTACGAACATCCATCTAGTATGGTCAAGAACACAATCGGCTAGATCATAAGAGCCTTCTCCCACATAAGATGCACTCCATATATGCTCAAGAATGTCATCATATGCAAACAAGTAATAAAGAAAGGTATCACGTAAAATAACTTCCTCGCCAAAGTATCACTCCCCAATGTAACCTCTCCATACGCTCAAGGACAAGATTATCCAAGGGGCTACTATGAAGTTCAACATGAAAGGAAGAATTTGCAACTTCTAGACAAGAATCACCTTCCTTTGTAACACTTTCCTTCCCCACAAATGGATCACAATTCCTCAAAGGAAAATCTCTATCATGGGAAAGAGTGTCTTCATCCCATAGTGGGTTACATATCACATTATAGTCTCCAAAGGAAACTAAACATTCAACATTATCAAACACCCTACTAGGTTCATCACTCTCAATAGTCATGTCATCCTCAAATAAAACATTATCCTTTACAAGAGAGTAATCCATGAACAATGAGGAGTCAAAACATGTCATTTCACTCTCAAAAGAACCAATGTTATCTTTCAATGCATTTTCGCTCACATGACTATCTACATGACACACATCACCACTACAAATTGGAGTCTTATCACATGACACTAAAGTACGATCAAGAGACCCATTTTGACATGAAACAAACAAGGGTGAGCTGTCACATTCTTTCAATTGACCAACTATATCAACATTATCACTAACTAGAGGTACATTAAATACATCACAAGGATCCTCAAGTAGTGAATTATCATTATAAGCAAGTTGATCAACACTAGTTCGTAGTATGTCAAACTCGCAAGAATTACTAACATGATGACCACATGACATTGTACTACCATTTAATTCACAAGTGTCAACACTAGGTGGACACAAATCGATCTTGCAAGAAGAATCAATTTGGTCATCTAAAGGATCAACTAGTGTTTGAGCACCCGCATTCGATAATGCACTATCATTCAAAGCACAAGTGTCAACACTAGATGGACACAAATCGACCTTGCAAGAAGGATCAATTCAGCCATCAATAGGATTAACTAGTGTAGGGCACTTTCAACAATGACATTATCAAGAGATGGCAAGGATTCACTAGGCTCAATGCAAGGTAAACTAACTTTCATACTCAAATTGGCATTAAGATCACTCAACAAAGTAAGAGTATTAGGATAAGTTATTTTACCTTGATTCTCATGTAAGGGATCTTCCTTGCCTTGAGACACCAAAGGGAAGCTCATTTGACCACATGAATTAATGGTCTTGTCCGTCGTTCCTCTTTTCAACCACTTCCTTTTCAATGCCGCCCAAATCTCACTTGGGGTTTCTATAGGTGAGGGAATATGTTGAATTTGTGGCATGTCACAAGAGGGACTTTGCTTCTTCCCTTTTGACTTTTTCTCTTGGGAAGTGGTTTTGCTCCTATAACCCTTTTCATGTGGTTCGGGATAATGGCCTCTCATGCTCTCTTCATTGCATCCCAAGTAGTGATTGGATCTCCCCTCTGGTACGCCCAATAGTGTGCAAGCTTCTTCTTAAAAGTCCCAATAGCCAATTTCATCTTCCTTTCTTGGGAATAATGGTAACTAGCAAAGATTTCTTCTATCATGAACTCCCATTTCACATACTCTTCTCCACTAGCTTCCATAATCAAGATAGGCCATCTCACATTGGGCTCTTGCACTGTTATACTTGGATTCGTTCTACGAAGTACGTATGGAAATAGAGGTTTCCTCCTTTCATCCACGACATACTTATGCCACTCTTGCTCATATGGGATCTCATGCCTTTGAAACCAAGGGCCACCTAAACATACGTGACAAGTATCCATTGGAAGCATATCACACCAAACCTCCTCTTGGTACTCACCAAGTGAAATGAATACCATCACTCTCTTATCAACCCAATACCCTCCCTTGTCATACATAGTAAGGATTTTGCCTAATCACACAAGAACCGCACGAGGGGTGATGAAATTGGTGTAACAATTATCATCAAGCACAAGGATTCCCTCTCTACCATAAAGGTTTACCTTGGTCTCTATGAATCGCCTTTTTGGAATCACCTTCTTTTGCATATGACGACTCCAACTAGTACTCACATTCCCACGCATGCCACTTTGTTTCGGATAGGAAGTACTAGAAGAAGAAGCATAAGCATGCCCCCTAGAAGCCCTTTCATAATCAACATTAGAACTTCCACTACCTTCATAGACACACCCTCCACGAGTTCTTTTTGTATAAGGATTTTCCCCATAAGACCCATAAGACACATGCGAAGAAGAGTCATACCTCGAGTCGTCGTCATCATCATGATGTATAGCACAAGAATTTTGGCTTCATTATATTCACCATACGAATCATAACAAGGTTCTTCTTTATCCCCATCTTCCTCATGTGATACAATCCTAAATGGCACAAATGACTCAACTACTCAAACTTCTCCAAGGATTTATGTTGGAAGCAGATTCATGGAGGATGAAGTTTTGGGAGCATTTAAATGGAGTCATTGGAGGGCCTTCAAGATATGGGAGATAGCATGAGAGAAGAAGTCAAGAGTCCAAGGCCCAAGGCTTGCCTCTTAAAATGGCTACAATTGCAAGCTTGGGTGATTCAAGGTCGGAAGATGGCTAATTGCGCAAAGGGCTATTTGTACAAGTGGCTACTTTGCGCAAGGAGGTTATGATTGTAAGAAGGCTATGCATGCAAGGTTGATTAGAGGGACATCTATGCAAAGAGGGACGTGTTTGGCCATTGAAGGCCAATCCTTGAATTGAAGACTTCACTAAGAAGACTAGCCAAACAAGGCCCTTACTTCATTAAGGGTAGCATTGTAATTGTCTATTAGTCTTCTTTACTTAGCTTGTATATATAGCTTGTCTTTCATTTCATGGAGATTTTTTTGATGAATTGATGAATATTTGAGTGTTTTAGGGTTATCTCTAGAGAGAGAAACTTGTGAGAGAGGACTTTGGTAGGCTCTTCTTGATTATTGATTGTGAGAGGATTGGTTGCTTGGGAATTCAATTCCCTTGAGGTCATCCTAAGAGGTTGGTGCTATCTAGAGTGTAATTAGGAGGTCTTGGTTATTGAAGAACCTTGGTTGCCTAATTGTGCCTATTTTTGTGTCAATCTATCTATCTTTTCTTTTCCTTTTGTTTATCTTCTTAATTTCTCGTTTCAGCGTATCCGTTCTTGTATCAATTGGTATCAGATCTTGGATTAGATTTGTTCTATCAAATCTAACCTAGGGTTTGTTACTATATAAAAAAAAATCCCCAAAATTCGAAAGAAAAAAAATTGTTTCAAATCCTTGTTTGTTGTTGATTCTAGTGTTAGATTTGAGTTCCTTAGAGTTTTAGGGTTTCAAATCCGAAGTTTTGAGTCATTCCAAGTTGTTTTGAGATTTTCACCATTGTTGAGTTAAAGAACTTGAAGTGGGTCTTGTTGATTTGGGTAAAATTGAAACTTGAAAGCTATTGGGCTTTGTTCTACAAGTGAAGGGGAGCCTAGATCTGAAAATTGGAGTGAAAACAAGTTGATTTGAAGGTAGTTGAAATTTGGGTGTTCATAGTGTTCTTGAAGACCTTCAATTCTTCATAAGGAAGAAGACTCTCTAAAGGGGCATTTAATCCAAAGTTTCAAGTCAAGATTTGGGAGAAAGTGTTTTTCTACCCCAAAAGGGTAAATACTAGGTTGAGTGGGCCCAAGAACGTCATCAGATCCAAGAAATTGGGTCCAAATTTTGAGAAGATTGAGTTCAACATGAAAATCACTGAAGCTGGGAATATTGCAAATTACGGATCGTAAATCACATTACGGACCGTAATCTGGGGGTTGTAAACTTGGATCTTGAAATAGTAGCTCACTGGAATTTGGCAACCTCGTTAAATACGGACCGTAAACCCAACATACGGACCGTAAACCCAAAATATGGACCGTAAACCCAAAATATGGACCGTAAACCACAATACGGACCGTATTCCCCAACCGTATAAAAGGACCAAGGATTTCAGCATTCAGCCTAGGAAAGACATCGTTAAATACGGACCGTAAATCATAATACGGCCCGTATCTTGTGGGTCGTAAAAGGCAAGGAACATTCTGTTTTGGGCATCACTAAATACGAACACGAAATACGGACCGTAAATCACAATACAGGCCGTATTTTGTCAAGCTCAAACCGTATACTCAAGGAACCTTTTCAATTCTAAATTTCATTTCAACCTACTTCCATTTCTCAAAAAAAAAATCTTGATCCTTAGTTGTTGGTCTTGTGTCCCTAGTCCTTTGGTAGGGAACAAAAAAAAAAAAAAGAGTATAGAAATTTAAAAATTTTCGTTATTTCAAATTGATACCTTGGATCATTTGGGACTTCAAGACCACGTTTTCAAGTTATCACCTACCCGGGCTCGAAATTCAATTTATTTCCCGATTTTAGCATTCCATTTTTCTTGTGTCTCTCAACTAGTAGCCATTTAGTAGTTGTTCCTACTTGCCTTTGCTAGTTCTTGTGTCCGCATTTCTTTCGTGCCAATTCTTTCGTGCTTTTCTTTGTTTTTGCTTCGTTGTTAATTTCTTGGTTCAAGTCCGTTAGATTGAAATTGAGTCGTGCGTCTTTCTTCGAGTCTAACAAGAATCCATTCCGATCTCGAGTAGAAATTGTGCACCTTGCAAGCAACCGAATCCAATCGAGAATCAACATCGGCCAATCCATTTGAGTGGTAAAAGGCAAGAGAGTGTGAGTTCATTTGAGTGGTGTTAGCCGAGCACAAACGAGTGTAAACATGAGTGTGGTGAGGTTTCTTTACTACTAACGTGTTTGCTAAGTGTTCTTTGCAGGTACTTCTCCATGGATTCCGATTCATGTGGTGGCCATTATGATTGTTATGACGATGATGGTTGTAGTTACGAAGAGGAGGACTATGGGAGCTATCAAGGGTATGACGATGGGGAATATGAGGGCTATATGGGAAATGGTGATCATAAGGAAGTTCGAGGAGAGAATTACTATTTTGACGGAGAATATGATGAGAGTGGTTCTCATGTGTCTCATGAGGAAGATGGGGATGAAGAAGACCCTTGTTATGATTCGTATGGTGAAGATAATGAAGTTGAAAATTCTTGTGCTATACATCATGAAGATGAAGAAGACTCGAGTACTTACTCTCCGAAGCAAAGAGGCATGAGTGGGAATGTGAGTACTAGTTGGAGTCGTCCTATGCAAAGGAAAGTGGTTCCAAAGAGGCGATTCATGGAGACCAAGGTAAAACTTTATGGTAGAGAGGGAACCCTTGTGCTTGATGATGATTGTTACACCAATTTCATCACCCCTCATGCGGTTGAAGAGTTAAGGCTACCTTGTGTGAATAGGCGAAATCCTTATTATGACGAGGGAGGGTATTGGGTTGATAGGAGAGTGATGGTATTCATTTCACTTGGTGAGTACCAAGAGGAGGTTTGGTGTGATGTGCTTCCAATGGATACTTGTCACGTATGCTTAGGTGGCCCTTGGTTTCAAAGGCATGAGATCCCATATGATCAAGAGTGGCATAAGTATGTCGTGGATGAAAGGAGGAAACCTCTATTTCCATACGTGCTTCATAGAACGAGTCCAAGTGCAAAAGTGCGAGATACCCATGTGAAATGGGCTACCTTGGCTAGGGAAGCTAGTGGAGAAGAATATGAGAAATGGGAGTCCATAATAGATGAAATCTTCGCTAGCTACAACTATTCACAAGAAAAGAAGATGGACTTAGCCGTTCAACCTTTTGACTCAAAGCTTGTCCAATATTGGGAGTATGTGAAATGTTGTGGGAGACGAGTGAGGAGTCCAATCAAGACTTAGGAGGACATGAAAAGGATATTGAGAAGCCAATATCCCAAGCCACATATGAGAAGAAATGAATCGTTGAGGGGTACCTCTTTTGAGAGAACCCCATGCTTGAAGGCCACGGTGGCCCCAACCATTCCGTCCATTGGTCAAAGGAGCTTGTATGAACACCGAGCAGCTTTTATAGGTACTCAAGGAAATGAATTGCTAAAGGATTATTCACGTGAAGAACTCCCGTACTTGAAAGGAGGAAAAGAGGACAAAACCATCTCTACCATTGGTCAAGTGAGCTTGCCATGGATAGCTCAAGGTAAAGAAAATTCTTCGTGTGAACTTCAAGGTAAGATAACTAATCTTAACACCACAAATGATGTGATTGATCATGTTGTCGAAGTGAGTGTAAATGATAGCTTGTCCTTAATTGAGCTTAATGAATCTTTGCCTTGTGATGAGCTTAGTGCAATTGTGATAATTGACAGTGTGTTTGATATAGGTGATCCAACACTAGCTGATCCTATTGATGACTATCTTGACTCTTCTTTTGAGTTCAAGTTGTGTCCACCTAGTGTTGATTCCTATGATTTGCATGTTAGTACATTGTCATGTGAAATGATAGCTCACCCACTAGTTGATCCTAGCGATGACCGAGTTGATTTGTTACATCCCCTATTCTCATGCGTTGGAAAGTGTGCGAGTTAAATGATATTAGTAACGGACACGAGGTTATCCCCCAAGCTTATAGGTGGTTAAAGTGATGGTACACATGTATCGTAAGGATTTGAAGTTAAACCAATCGAAGGAAATAAGCTTTGTCGAGTTCAACATTTATTTGAGTGAAATACGGTCCAAGCTATAATATCCCGTATTTTTGGACTAGAAAATTGAATCGTCCAACATGAGCAAATTTACCCGAGCCCGGAGAATTCGATCATATCCAAGGATGAAAATCAAGAGCTCGGTGTATACAAGGAATGAAGTCCCAAAATGATTTAAGACAAAAAAATGTGACGACGATGATTGAAAATAATATTTTATGTGTGGCAAATGAGGCTATGGACTATGTTATACTACATGATTATAATAATGAGTATATGAAGGGTGTTAGAAGTGATCAATATTGAGTGAATTGAGATCAAGAATTAATTATGTGGTTAATTGATTAAACGTCGGAGTAAAGTGGGAGAGTAAGGAATTAATTGTGGTATCAATTATGATTAAATGGATAAAGGGCCTTAGTGGACTGCCACATGGCAGTAGCTAAGCTAAAGGTGGCATTGAGGGTGAGTTAGTGAGTCATTGCACTTAAAGTGTGTAATTGACATGTGTAAAGTGGGACTATGCCCAATTTGGAACTATCCCAAAAGGGAAACGTATGTGGCATATTGCAGCAACATTAAGCTATACATTTCAGCAACTTTTAGCTCATTCCCTATTTTAGATCATCAACGCAACAAGTTATTTTGAAGCAGCAACGGTGTTTAATTATATTACGGGTTTTGTTCATCGCTTTAAATCTCGTTGTTCCGTCTTATCGTGTTGTTGAATCCGGGCTTTCTTCGAAGTGAAGTAAGGTGGAAGAAGATTATTTCTTGGCATATGAGGTAAGAATTCTCTTCTACTAGATATATTTAAATTCGTCCAGGTCATAGTTAAATTGTGAGACGGGAATTACGAAATTAATTGCGAGAAATCGGATAAATTGTTATTGTTATCGTTATCGTTTGGGCTTTTTGGTGATTGTTATGAGTTACTTTGTGGGATGGAATATCATGGGGATTGGTTGTAGTTGTAGTTGTTGTTGTTTTTGTTGCCGTTATACTATGTATATACGAAAATAAAGGAGTGCATACAAGCATTGGTATACGAGGATATATTGGGCTGTTTTGGAAGTAAATTAAGAATGGATTTGATTCTATTTGGATATGTATTTATTTATATTGTTGTTGGTATGGTGATTGATATTTTGGCTAAGTTCGAATCACGAGGATTATTATGTTTTTAGGGAAGATGCTGCCCGAATATCGTTAGATTCCTAAGTAATTAAGGATTGGTTTGAAAGAGTATCTTAATTTGACTATTGGCATATTTGGTATTGTTTGTAGATTGGTGAAGCCCAAGACCTAAGTTATGGTTAACTTGAGAAGCGACAAGGTATGTTAAGGCTATTCCCTTTTCTTCTTTTGGCATAGTCTATATGAAACAAATAGACGACGAACGTATAAACTCCAAAGAAGCTCCTATTCTTAGAGATACTAGAATGGCTAATGTTCTTGATTTCCAGAAGCTATTTTATTATGTCCTGATACGTGTCTACGATTCCCGAAGTCCTATTTTGATGTAATCTATAGTGACATTCGAGGGTGCTTCCAAGTTATTCAAAGAGTTCAGAAATAATTTTACGAGTCTCACTTGCATTATGACTCCAATGAATTCTAGTTCTCAGTGGTGCTAGACATGATAGTTGTCTTTGATCCTCAATTGTTGGTTCATTCAAATTATTCTATTGAGTCTCAGATGATGATATAGTTTGCATAAGGTTGCTCATGATATTCTACCCGTGCATGTTGTTAATATATCATTCATCGAGCCCCGGGTCGGGTATGTATTCGTACGCAGTTTCCTTGCATTGTTCACCGAGACCCCCACTAGAGGGTCGGGTACGGTATATATATGATTATTTTATCGAGTCCCTCACTAGAGGGCCGGGTACGGTATATATATGATTACTTGACCGAGTCCCTCACTAGAGGGCCGGGTACGGTATATATTTATATTTTACCGAGTCGCTTACTAAAGGGCCAGGCATGGCATATGTTTACATTTTTAGTCATTGCCTTCGGGGCTACTCATATTACAGGTGATTTCTCATACATTCATTATGGCTTATGTCTCATTCTTTATGATTATTCTTGTCTTTACATACTCGGTACATTAGTCGTATTGACGTCCATCCTTTGCTCAAAGGGCGCCGTGTTCATGCCACACGGTCCATATTATTTTGCTGGTAAAAGTATTCAGCTAGGATGGTTGGCTATCAGCTAGGATTGGCAAACTCCATTTTCTTCCTGGAGCAGTGCGAGTCATTATGATTATCATATGTATGTACGGGTATGTCGGGGCCCTGTCCCGACTCATGTGATGCAGGTGTTTACTCTTAGAGACTTTGCAGACAGTGTCCTGTGGTTAGTATGTTAAGATTTCATGCGTTGAGTAAAGCGACCATGTAGGCCAATATGTCAGTTTGACTTATTCGATTTTTGATTAATTAAGTATCGTTCGTAAATTTCTATGGTTTGACAGAAAGTCCTTTATTATATTTTTGAACTTTTTTTTTATATGTCCGAATTGTGTGAATGCCAGAGGGTTCGCTCAGCTCTAAGTAAGAGTTGGGTGCCCATCATGCCCTGATGAGATTGGGGTGTGACAAAGTGGTATCAGAGCAGTTCGTCCTAGGGGTTGTCTGCAAAGTCGTGTCTAGTAGAGTCTTGTTTATGGTGTGTTACGCGCCACATTTATAAATAGGAAGCTACAGGGCATTTAGGATGGTTACTTTTTTTTTCATATCTTAGTATCGTGCGATAGAGCCAAGAGATAGGAAATGATATCCCTTATCTACTAACCTTTGATTTCAGCAGGAGAGTGGTGTCGACAAGAGAAGGTAAAAAATGATACTGGGAGTTACAGAGGCTAATATTTCATTGAGGTTACGTTATCAAAATTTGTATATACAGAATGGCGAACTGGTCATCATCAAGGTTAGTAATTGTAAGTATAGTAAGAAAATGGATTGAATGTATATATATTGATGATAAGTTCAGTTATAAAGTGTGAACAGAAGAAGCTGAAGGAATCAGTAAAAAGATAGGTAAGTAGGGCATATGTCAGATATGGTATGAATGTTGCAGGTATGATTGGAACCTGCAGTTAAAGATTGAAAGGGAAAGTAAACAGGAAAGTAGGGAAAGTAAATAGGAAAGTATATTTTCATACGGTTGTTGATACGGGCCCCTACGGAGTTTATATATATATATACATACGAACATATATATATATATATATATATATATATATATATATTGTTGATATATATATATATATATATATATATATGATATATATATATATATGTATGTATATATGTTAATTTTTGTGAGGCATTGTTGGTATTTCCTACGTGCAGGTTTTGGGATAGTAAGAAATACAGAGGAAACTCTGCCAAAATTTTCCTAGAAATAAAAAGAGAATCAGATATAAGTTCGTGATATGTCTTGAAAAATCGTGTCAACGGTAAAGATAGGATTTGACTAAGTTGCGAGTACGGCTGACTTCAAGAAATAAGTTAACTGTTGAATTGATGGTAATAGTAATTATGAGGTCGATATCGATATGGTAAAAAGAAATGCGAAGATAATTTGGAAGGGCTTGTGATAATAAGAGATGATTTAGAAAAGGTCGGCAAATCTTAACGAGTGTTATATTGAGGTATCAAAAATGAATTGACAAGCGAGGGATAAATTACGACGAGTTTATAGTTAGAAGAAGTAATAGTATGATTGAGACAAGAATACGGAGAAGAAGAATTGTGACGAATATGAATGTATTGATAAGACTGACTTGTGAGGTATTAAGGATAAGATTGACCAGAAAGGGAAAAAGGTGAAGAAGTGTTACACTATAGGATTGATTACGAACAGGATATAATGTGAATATAATTGTTACATCCCGTCTTTTTGCATAATGGAAAAATTCGAAATAATTGTGAATTATGAGAAAGGAGGCTATGTTTGAAATTTTCTTAGTATGTGTATGCCGGTTATGGAAGTTTGGATGCTAGAATATTGGAGAAGGCCTAAGGGCAAAATTGGAATTTCGGAAATTTGTTTCGGAAATTTTAAATTGCGATTCATGAAGAATTGGGCCAAAAAAAAATAGGAAAGTTGAGGCCCAAAGGGAGGCCCAACCGGCCATGAAGGCCAAGTCCATGCAAATTAATTAATTTGGCATGTGATTAATATGCATATAAGAGAGGGTGGCTTCATGAAGTTTCAAGAAAAACAAAGAAAAATCAAGAAAGAAAGAGAGGAGCCATTCGGCCCCAAGGAGAAAGAAGAGAGAGAAAAAGAAAAGAAAAATTTTCTAGTCTTCAATCTTGGTTCAAAAATTCATCTCTCTTGGAATTATTACTAAGCTCAAGCTCCTCTTCAAGTTGGCATAATTGTTTTGGCAAGAAAGTGCTTCCTTTGGCAAGTGGAGAGAAGTTGGGAAAGGTAAGAATTCTTATTTTTATGTTGAAGGAATTATGTATGTGTTGTAGTATATGTAGAGTACATGAGAATTATGGAAGTGTTGCATGCATGTGGTGAGCCGTGTGTGTGTGTGAATATATATATAGCCGTGTGTATGTGTATGGTGTATGGCTATGGTAAGTTGAGTTTTGTATTGTGTTTTAGTTGTGGTTATGATGGAAATTCATGTTGGAAATGAAAGTTGAATGAATTTGATGGAAATTGGAAAATTAGGTGTTGGCCGTGTGGTGCTATATATGTAAGGGAATTGGTTGAATTTATTTGGAATGTTAATTATGTTGTTATGGTATTGTGAAGTAAATAGAAGATTAATGGTTTTGTTGGAAGTTGGAAGTTTTGAACGAATTATGGTTTCGGTGGAATTTTTGTATAATTTGGGAAATAATGTGAAATGTTCTTGAATTGTATTTGATGATCTCGAATGAGTAAATGAGTATGAAAATATTGATATTGGTTGGAAAATGTGAAGTTCGGATGGAAGTTGTTGCCGTATGTAGAAAAGAAAACTAGTTATGCTATGTTGTGTTTATAATGATTCTTGGTATTGTTATTGTTGTTAAGAATGTTGGTTGGTTGTTGTTGTTGATATTTTGAGCCGAGTTGAATCTCGGGGGTGTGGTATGTATAGGGAAGTCTTTGCCGAAATTTCGGTAGCCAAGTATAACCCCAAGATTGACATGTTAACCTTCATGAATAGTAATTGGTAAGAATGACCATTTGCGGTTTTGGACGAAACGGGAGTTGAGATTGGACGCGCGTACGGCGTAATCCGGGTATGTAAAGCCTTCCCTATCTTTCTATGGCATGTTCGAGTCTAACGGGCTTGACGGCGAGCCTCGATGACCCTTCCGCTACCCACAATTCGAGATTTAAATTAGCGCAAAATCCGTCGGTAAGATTGAACCAATTTCTTCTAAGATTGACCTATAAGTATGTATCTTCCATAAATGGAGTAAAAACACCCTAAGATGATTATGAACGACTCCCTAAGGGTTATTATCCATAATTTATGTATTGTACTATGGTTGGGTCGGGTGGGCCCACAATACCCGATACTCCCGGTATGGTTCAAATCGATCTGTTTACGTCCGATTTTCATAAGTAACTCTTAATTATGTTCGTCACGCTAACTAATAAGTATTATGACCGTCTTTACGAATACGAATATTATTCCGACCTGAACGATTACGGATGCTACGATTACGATATAATCGCATTATACGATTTGATCCTTACTTACGAGCTATTTCGGTTTATTAAGTCGGTATGTCGGTACGTATGTATATGGTTTCTCATTTGTACGTTCGTGGATGCCTCAACGCTTCCTTTGCGCGCGGGCCGGAGTTACGTAATTCGTGCACCTCGGCTCGCATTGTTCACCGCGTCCCTCGGATTGTGCGGGCGGGATACGTACGTATCGTATGATCGATATGATCGATTATGTGATATTATGGGGATGGCGGCCGGGATGGCATTTGATCGATTACGTACGTCCACCGCGTCCCGTACTACGAGGGCGGGTTACGTTACCGCGTCCCTTATTAAAGGGCGGGATCCGATTTATGATGTGTATGTACGTATATGATTATGACTGCGCATGCATGATGCGAAACTCGATTTGGATAAAGATCTGTCCGTCATATGTCGCATGTCCGATTCGGACTACGATTCGTTTGCCACATTTACGTACGTCCGATCCGGACCGATCTCGTCCGGGGCCATACACTTGAGATACGGTTACGTCCGAGAATCCGTCCGTACGCTCTGTCGTCGACTCACTATGATTACTCGTCTCGTACATCCTGTAAGACTGACTCCGCTACGAAGCCGATTCTGTCCGCTTTACTTCTGTATTTCTGTCTGTTACGATTTTACATATCTGACCCTGGTTATTTTAATTATGTATATTATGTTTCCGCTTTACATACTCGGTACATCTCCGTACGACCCCGCTTGCGCGGGGGGGCGTGTTACATGCCCACGGTGTACGCACGCGCGCGCGCACGGTGCCGCCTGACTTAGGATATTGGTGCGTTGTTTGGAGAGCTCCCTTTGATCCGGGCCGATATTTTTGGTATATATCTTCATTGTACATACGTTACGTATATATGACTATTTGGGTACGGCGGGGCCCATCCCGTCTTCGGTCCGTCTTCGATTCGATCGTATGTTAGGGTACGCGACATGTACGTGGGGTGTGGGTTATCACTGTTTGGGTAAGTATGTGTGATATGCGACTCTGTCTGTTATGATAGCCTTGACGGCTTATATACAGATTATGTATGTATATATATATGTTATGCATGTTCGTGTGACGTATGTTATATACGTATGGGCTTATGTATGTACGAGCGGATTAGCCATTTGGTATGTCGGATTTGTTAGGTAGGTACGTATGGGTGTCCAAGTAGGACACCGATCCCACGGCCACGCGGGCCGGGTCGTGACAAAAGTGGTATCGAGAGCGGTCGGTTCTCGGAATGTACGCGGGCCGTGTCTAGTAGAGTCTTGTTTATCGATGTGTTGGGCCCCACATCTATAAACGGGAGGCTACGGGACATCTAGGATGTTATGTTACCCTTTCTTGGAATCTTAGATCGTGCGATAGAGCTGTTATGTAATAGGATGGGTCCTTCCAACGAATTGCTGTATATGCAGCGAGGCTCCAAAGAGCGACAACGTTAGCATTTTTGGGAAATTATTTCTGACCCTCTCCTTGCAGGTGATTGTAGGATAAAGATGAAGAGGGCCGCGTCTGATGATGGAGATGGGGGTGCCAAGAAGGCCCCCAGGATGTCACCGGGGCCGAGTAGGCAGAGCCCCAGTTACTCGATCGAGTCAGATCCTTCGGAGGATCCCACGGAGGGCAGCTACGATACCGATCCTTCGGAGGATCCAGCGACGATTCCTCCGGAGATGTTGACCCCCAGAGCAGAGGATTCCGCGGAGGGCGGCTACGAGACAGACCCTTCAGAGGATCCTGAGGATAGCTACGACACGGATCCGTCTGAGGACCCATCTATGACTCCTCCAGAGTCTCCGATCCCTGGAGCAGAGGATCCCGTGGAGGATGGTTATGACACGATATTTCAGAGGATCAGGCGATGACCCCTCCGGAGCTCCTTACCTCCGCGGAGGAGGATAGTTATGAGGCGGACCTATCGGAGCCTTCTTCCGGGACGACGGAGGAGGAGATTTTAGGTATGCGCCGATTGTTGTTTACGAGGGTGAACCCCGTCGGCCCGGCCACCTCGGAGAGTGCTATGGATTTCTCCCGTTCTTGGCTCGAGTCACCCGTGAGACGGGAATTGTCCGATTCCCCCCATACTCCTCGGTTCGGATGCGGGTTATAGCGGGGGCCGGTTAGATGAGGGAGCGGAACGGATGAGGATGATGACGGACACACCTCTTACGGCGGCTCCCGGGTCGGACCCGAAATTGATTATTTTATGAGTATGTGAGTTTCTTAAAATTTCCTGTGTATGTATGATTTCTGTAAAATATTATCTGGTGACAGTAAGGGCGACTGAGATGTCCCCGCCATATGTATAAATCTAAACCCTGAGTGGTGGATAATCCTGAGTACAAGTGAAATAGATATCGAGTAACCTTGGGAAGGGCAATATGGTAATTGTGTAGTTTGGACCGGGGTGGGACCCGCTACGAAAATTTCGAAAAATTTATTAAGGTCTTTGAACGGCCCTAAATTACGTGGCAAAGATTGTGTGAGGCAATTGACGCGGTATATTACCGGTAACACATCCGAATGCATAAAAGTTTCGAAGTTAAGCGTCTTTGAAACCGAGCAATCCTAGGATGGGTGACCCCGCGGAAGTATGTCGAAATTTTTCACAAATATGGATATGGAGACTAAAAGCGAAGTTGGGGTAACTTAAGTGGAATTTGAGTATGTGGAGTGATTAGAGATTCTAAAAAAGCGCGTTCGACTATGGTCGCACCGTACGCCATATTTCGCACCCCCGTTTTCGGTGAAGCTACGTTTACTACACTCCCGTGCTTCGAACCCGACTACGTATCCGTTTAACATATCTCCGTACGTCCAACTCCGATCATGATTACGTCCGATATCCTTCGGTACGTCCGGTTCGACTTCAAATGTCTCGATAAATCTCAATATGTCGACTCGTACATCGACTACGATATGACTGCGTCCGATATATTTACGTATATCCGCCCGATCACGGATCTGTCGACGTCGTCCGTACGCACGACCTCGGTGTGAATCGTCTCGATATATGTGTGTATACGTCCGATTCCGATTTCGAAATCGTCCGATAAATCTCTATATGTCCGACTCGATTATAGATCCGTCGATATACCTGCGTACGTACGGCTCGATTTTGAGACCGCTTAAGACACGTCGGATTATGCTTACGGTCCGCCGCACTTTCGTGCTTCGACTCCGGATAAGACTCCGTCGGCGTCCGTTTGACCTTCTAGTTCTGGTTAAGATTCTGTCCGCCGTATATCCGACTTAAGATGGTACGAACGGCCCCAATACGGTGATATCAGAAAAAGATGGATGAAGTTGGAAAATGAAGGCCGTTACAAATTTTTCGATCAAGTGCAAGTATGTAAGTGGCAAGTAGACCTCCCCGACTGATTTTGATTTACCATGAAGTTGAATTAACATTCGAGGACGAATGTTTCAAAGGGGGAGGATGTTACATCCCGTCTTTTTTGCATAATGGAAAAATTCGAAATAATTGTGAATTATGAGAAAGGAGGCTATGTTTGAAATTTTCTTAGTATGTGTATGCCGGTTATGGAAGTTTGGATGCTAGAATAGTGGAGAAGGCCTAAGGGCAAAATTGGAATTTCGGAAATTTGTTTCGGAAATTTTAAATTGCGATTCATGAAGAATTGGGCCAAAAAAAAAATAGGAAAGTTGAGGCCCAAAGGGAGGCCCAACCGGCCATGAAGGCCAAGTCCATGCAAATTAATTAATTTGGCATGTGATTAATATGCATATAAGAGAGGGTGGCTTCATGAAGTTTCAAGAAAAACAAAAGAAAAATCAAGAAAGAAAGAGAGGAGCCATTCGGCCCCAAGGAGAAAGAAGAGAGGAAAAAGAAAAGAAAAATTTTCTAGTCTTCAATCTTGGTTCAAAAATTCATCTCTCTTGGAATTATTACTAAGCTCAAGCTCCTCTTCAAGTTGGCATAATTGTTTTGGCAAGAAAGTGCTTCCTTTGGCAAGTGGAGAGAAGTTGGGAAAGGTAAGAATTCTTATTTTATGTTGAAGGAATTATGTATGTGTTGTAGTATATGTAGAGTACATGAGAATTATGGAAGTGTTGCATGCATGTGGTGAGCCGTGTGTGTGTGTGAATATATATATATAGCCGTGTGTATGTGTATGGTGTATGGCTATGGTAAGTTGAGTTTTGTATTGTGTTTTAGTTGTGGTTATGATGGAAATTCATGTTGGAAATGAAAGTTGAATGAATTTGATGGAAATTGGAAAATTAGGTGTTGGCCGTGTGGTGCTATATATGTAAGGGAATTGGTTGAATTTATTTGGAATGTTAATTATGTTGTTATGGTATTGTGAAGTAAATAGAAGATTAATGGTTTTGTTGGAAGTTGGAAGTTTTGAACGAATTATGGTTTCGGTGGAATTTTTGTATAATTTGGGAAATAATGTGAAATGTTCTTGAATTGTATTTGATGATCTTGAATGAGTAAATGAGTATGAAAATATTGATATTGGTTGGAAAATGTGAAGTTCGATGGAAGTTGTTGCCGTATGTAGAAAAGAAAACTAGTTATGCTATGTTGTGTTTATAATGATTCTTGGTATTGTTATTGTTGTTAAGAATGTTGGTTGGTTGTTGTTGTTGATATTTTGAGCCGAGTTGAATCTCGGGGGTGTGGTATGTATAGGGGAAGTCTTTGCCGAAATTTCGGTAGCCAAGTATAACCCCAAGATTGACATGTTAACCTTGCATGAATAGTAATTGGTAAGAATGACCATTTGCGATTTTTTGGACGAAACGGGAGTTGAGATTTGACGCGCGTACGGCGTAATCCGGGTATGTAAAGCCTTCCCTATCTTTCTATGGCATGTTACGAGTCTAACGGGCTTGACGGCGAGCCTCGATGACCCTTCGCTACCCACAATTCGAGATTGAAATTAGCGCAAAATCCGTCGGTAGATTGAACCAATTTCTTCTAAGATTGACCTATAAGTATGTATTTTCCATAAATGGAGTCAAAACACCCTAAGATGATTATGAACGACTCCCCTAAGGGTTATTATCCATAATTTATGTATTGTACTATGGTTGGGTCCGAGGTGGGCCCACAATACCCTGATACTCCCGGTATGGTTCAAATCGATCTGTTTCTGTCTGATTTTCATAAGTAACTCTTAATTATGTTCTGTCCGCTAACTAATAAGTATTATGACTGTCTTTCTGAATCTGAATATTATTCCGACCTCTCGGAACAATTACGGATACTACGTTCGATATAATCTCGCTTACTTCGATCGACTTACTTTCGAACTATTTCGGTTTATTACGTCTGTACGTCGGTCTGTATGTGTATGGTTTCTCATTTGTCTGTTCGTGGATGCCTCAACGCTTCCTTCACTGCGCCCGGGCCAGGTTCTGTAATTCGTGCACCTCACTGCATTGTTCACCGCGTCCCTCGGATTGTGCGGGCCGGATCCGTCAGTATCCGATATGATCCCGATATGATCCGATTATGTGATATTATGGGGATGGCGGCCGGGATGGCATTTGATACGATCGTCCGTCCACCGCGTCCCGTACTACGAGGGCCGGGTTACGTACGCGTCCCTTATTAAAGGGCGGGATCGATTTATGATGTGTATGTTCGTATATGATTATGACTGCGCATGCATGATGCGAAACTCGATTTGGATAAAGATCCGTCCGTCATATGTCCGCATGTCCGATTCGGACTACGATTCTCGTTTGCCACATTTACGTACGTCCGATCCGGATTCGATTCGTCCGCCATACACTGAGATCCGGTTCCGTCCGAGAATCCGTCCGTACGCTCGTAAGTCCGACTCCGCCTATGATTACGATCCGTTCGTACATTTCGTAAGACCGACTCCGCTACGAAGCCGATTCGTCCACTTTATTTATATTTCGTACGTTACGATTTTACATATACGACCCGGTTATTTTAATTATGTATATTATGTTTCCGCTTTACATACTCGGTACATCTTCGTGCCGACCCCCTTGCTTCTCGGGGGGCGTGTTACATGCCCGCGGTACGCGCGCGCGCGCACGGTACGCCGCGCCTTAGGATATTGGTCCGTTGTTTGGAGAGCTCCTTTGATCCGGAGTCGATATTTTTGGTATATATCTTCGTTGTACATACGTTCGTATATATGACTATTTGGGTACGGCGGGGCCCCCGTCCCGTCTTCGATTCCGTCTTCGATTCGATATGTTAGAGGTCCGCAGACATGTACGTGGGGTGTGGGTTATCCTTTGTTTTGGGTAAGTATGTGTGATATGCGACTACGTACGTTATGATAGCCTTGACGGCTTATATACGATTATGTATGTATATATACGTATGCTTATGCATGTTCGTGTGACGTATGTTATATACGTATGGGCTTATTTGGTATGAATTTGTTAGGTAGGTACGTATTGGGTTTGGTATGTCGGATTTGTTAGGTAGAGGTACGTATGGGTGTCCAAGTAGGACACCAGTCACGGCCCACGGGGCTGGGTCGTGACAATAATAAGGATTGTTATGAAAATGAGTAAAGCCTAGTGAGGAAGTGGGTAAAAGATATGACGTGATCTATGTGACTAAAGTATAAAGGCGAGCTATAGAATGAATAAAAAAGACTTATCAAGTTCTGTAGGGAAAGTTCAGAATAAAGATTATATGATAACGGAAATGATAGCGAGCACAAGAAAAGAAGGAGTTAATTGAAAGAAGGAAATAAGAAGAAAGCGAGATAACAGTGTAGTAATAGATTATGACATGTATAGCCGAGAACACGAGTAATATAAGTGACGGAACTGTGAAAGACCAAACTATAGAAAGATGACCAACGAGGTGGAATGAGTACTAGAAAATGACTGGTCTGATAAGAACAAACAGGGATGAACAAAATACGTTTTGAAAACGAGAAAGAGGTTATGCAGAAGTAATGTTTTCCGACGGATACAGAGGTAGCATAAGATTCCTCGTGCAAGGAATAAAAGATGGACATAGACTGGAGAAATGATAAGGGAATTCTAAAGGAAGCACCCAAGATAGATGTAATAAATTAAGTACGGTATAAAATAAAAGGGAAATATATAGCTACGAACTTAGAGGTGTAGTACGACGACAAGGTGATAAGATAAGACTATCATTAAGATGAACTTGTCACGACCCGAACTACGGGCCGCGACGGGTATCCGGGGCTAACCACCGAACACCACTCATTCCGTTATCTATATGCTCTCATTCATAATGCTTGCGCAATTTCATAGAAATACATCATCATTCGAAACATAATTACTTTTATAAACATAAGCCCTTCGGCTATCAAAATGATATACATACATACACATACATATACATGTAAACCATGGGACCATACTACCCACACATGCGTATCTACGAGCCTCTACTAGAGTACTAGACATATGGACGGGACAGGACCCCGTCGTGCCCAATCATGAACATATACATATATATATACCAAAAGAATAATCAATGGCACCTCCGGACAATGGAGTGCTCACAAGTCAGCTACTAGCTCCTATAAATCGGCACCGTCTTCTTGCCTACCTGTGGGCATGAACACAAAGATCAAAGAAAACGGACGTCGATGCAGACGAATATTGTACCGAGTATGTATGTAGAATGAAATAAACATAATAAGCATATCATAAGTCATGAGATGGAGATACAACTTGTGTACTCTTATAACCATAGGTACATTTCATATACATTTATCATACATAAGCATGTCATATACATTACCATAGCGTATACCTTATCATATTACATATACATCATCATGCCATACATGCATCGTCATACCAATCGTACATCATCATATCGTTAACCCGCGTCCGGGTAACCATCATATACCGCCCACTAGTGGTGTCATGCCCGGCCTACTAGGCTCGCAGAATCATAGCAGCCCGCCTTCATCTGACATGCCCGACCATCTAGGCACGGTGGAATCGTACGCCCCCGCCTTTGGACATGACACACGGCCATCTAGGCGCGGTGGAATCGTATCATCATACATAAAGTATGCATTTATCATCGTACATTATACATCATCATAGTCATCGCTATCATTCATTCCATAAGCATATCATAGTTTTATCATAAGTTAATATTATCATACTTATATCATCAGACTCATTAGAACTAAGCAAGTATAGTCGGGTTGTGACGTAAGGTCGTGAACCCCCGATGTCATTATGAGCATTCGTAACTATCCTGCCTCACCTTGAAGGAACAAACGTAAGGTGAGTGTATGTAATGATTAACATCAATGAAATGTGAATAGCTTCACTAACTTCATAGGCGCATTATACCATGGACTATAGCATCTCTAGACTTAGCTTGTTATTATCGTGATCATAATCGTAGCATATCTCTTATCTCATATGGCTATTCGTGCATAATGATTCATAGTCTTCTTGAAGATAGGACATTCGTAATGAAAGAGGAAATTCATGACATATGGACTCATGCCTTAGAAGGAAGGGATTAGCCTCACATACCTTTGTCGTTTATTAGTCTATCGTTTGCTCGTTCTCCTTGAGTGCACTTGTTTATACCTTCAAGAGAATTTGTATCGTCATTAGCTAACTAATCATGAAAACGTACTTACTAGAGCTAGAGAAATTTGGGCAGCATTTCCTTTGTTTATACTACTTTCTGCCATATTCCATATCAACTCCCAACATTCATAACAATCATCACAATATCGTTAACAACAATCGTCATTCATTTACATAATTCGCACCTCACAATTCTACTTCAATTCTCCATATTCATGACTAAAAGTCCGTCGTCGTATTCTTTCATATCCAATACTTATTTCATGTTCTATAGGTCATTTATAACGCATTCATAACATCAACATATTCCATGATTCAATTCAACTACCACTCACTAGTAATACTATTCACACATTTAATGACCCATTTGCTATATACTTGTACAATCCATGTGTTTCAACTTATAAATACTTCAAACAACATATAAACATCATGAAACTTACCTTAGATGATAGAGGAATAAGCTTGGAATGGTGATTCACCCTTAGCACCAAAACCCTATTTTATCTCTCTGGGGTTTTCTTGACTTGGATGACTTTTAATGGGTTTCCTTCACTTGATTCCCTTGATTTCTTGTTGTTGATCCTTGATTTCTATGGATTTCTCATGGGTGAAGTGTTTGGAACACTCTAGAGGTTTCTTGTGTTGTGGGGGTGAAGTATGAAATGAAAAGGAAAGGTCCCTTATATAAAATTAAGATCAGCCCCGATAGAAATATACGGACCAACATACGTCCGGTATAAAATTATACGACCGTATGTTGGACCGTATATCTGGGTCCAAGAATCATGACTTGCCGGGCTAGATCTACGGCTGGACATACGGTCCGTAGATATTATACGCGCATGTACCGGCCGTATGTCTACCCAACTTTTCCGAAAGCTATTTCGTCGACTCGTTTGATCTCCGATCCTTATGAGACCTTCTTAACACTTGTTCCTTACTCCAATATCATTCTAAGGGATGTTATAACTTTTCCTCAAAGGGTCATTAAGACATCATTAGCTTAATACTCAAAATTCTTATCCGATACCTAACATATGACTCGCTTCTCGTAACCGCTTTCTTTCCTTAACTCGGATGTCTTTGGAAATCTTAATTAGGGTCGTCAAATACTATTTATTACTAGCCCCAAACCTCGTATATGTCATGTCCTTCGTGAGTCTATTCGCTGTACGCTAACGGGGAATTTTCTAAGGTGTAATAGAACTTGATATGATTTTGAGTAAGTTAGAAGTCGGTACTGGGTACACAACAAGGGTAAAAGAGCATAAGGCATAAAAATGAGTACTCGCGTGTATAGAACTTCACCCGTAAACAAGGAATCCTTAAAGGACAAAGACTGTAGGCTTGAGGAACAAATGATGTATTGTAAATTTATTAAAGGAAACAGATGATATAGGTCGGGATATAGATAATGTTACAAGAGAACTTTGGACACTTATCATCAGAATATAAGTGCTACCTAATTGAGAATTTGGAACGACTACAAGTACTAATTAATTATTGATTGGAGTAAGTGGAATGTGGCCTTGGATGGGTTGCTACATTGGTTGCATTACTCGAGTACAGATTATCTGATAAGATTTTGTACTATCTATAGAAAGGTTCTCGTCGCTTCGTGATTTTGTTAAGATTTCGTACCTGGATAATCAAAGTTATAAATTATAAAGAAAAGACATGGATATGGTACAGTATACCAAGTGAATTGGAAAAAAAGATCATATGAATTTGAGATTAGAAATGGGGACATGGAGCAGAATATAAACAGATAATGGTATAAGTACACCCTTAAGGGGGGAAGCGGGTGAGAGAAATGCAAGTGTAAGATGGAAACAATTGACACCGCAATATATTTGATATTGATGCTTAAACTCCAAGCGAGATCCCTTGTCGAAAAAGTTAGTAAGATCCTAAAGCCGCAACAAATGGATAAAGTCAGATGGTATTTGAGACAACAGAATTATTTGTAAAGATCTTGAATGACATGACATTAGAAAGTGGGTGCTTATAAAAAGAAAGAGTACGACAAGAGAATGGTAACGAGTAACTTAAGAGATATTATAAGGATAGCAATGCTATACTGGATTAGAGGCTAAGATGTTGGCAATAGAGTTGTTCGCTAATGATATTGCGAGTTATAAGTAGCAAAGGAGAAGGGATAGAAAATCTCCTATAGTAGGATATGAGAAAATCAAAGGGTGAATAAAGGAAGGGAGAGGAGTATGACAAGATAGGCTAAAAGCAGAGTTTTAGTACGGATGAGATATGTGTGCGTAATGAACCAGGAGAAGGAAAGACATGACTAAGATTGGATATACTTTATACAAGTTGTACAAGAATAGTTATGCCACCTACGAATATTTATATGCTAAGAATGAGACCAAGTGAGTACTTGATAAGAAGAGTAAGGATTCAGTAATAACAATGTGGTTATGGTATTTCGGTTACATCAAGGAAAGGTGTAAGATGGTTTGAGCCAAATTACTGAGATAGAATTAATACTAAGGGCAAATAGGACATGGCCATGGTAGAGCCGAAGATTATCCCGATACCAATTATAAGATACAAGAGGAGAAAGCAAGATAAAGAAGACTGGTGAAACGATGCTAAGGTATTTCTCGGGCTAATTTGAGCACCTTCGCATATTTTTGTAAAGATTGCAACATAATGTGTGACAGGAAAACTAAGAGCAAAATCTGAGTAAAAAGGCAATAGAAGTGTTTGAATTAAAGATAAAGAAACGACACGAGATAATATGCCTAAAGTGTTACAAGTTGGGTTAAGGGAAATTATGAAATGGTTTAAGCGAGACGATCAGAACAAGCTGGTTACTAGATGACAGTGAATTTATATGTCAAATCAAAAATTCTTTCAGAATTATACCAGTTGATGATAGTCAGATCACAGAGCAGCTATGTAAAGTTATTATATGAGGGAACTCCAGCGCTACTTGATAGCCAACTCTAAAGATTGAGATTAAGAGCTAAAAGTAGAGTGACAGTTAAAGTCTTTTAAAGAAGTCGAGAAGTGATACATGAGGCTGAAGATTCCAGAATATGGACTGGAACAGCAGAGCAATGTAAGGTTATTGAATTAAAATAATGTTACACCTTGGAAAATTTCATTTTATTCGTAGAGTCTGCGAAGGGTCTACAGGTTACCAGAGGCATGAAACACTCCAAGGATTGTAAAGTCTAATAAATCAACGAGGAACATCTACGCATTATAAAATCTTATGTAAAGATTAAGAGGTGGATGAAGTGAACGATACATCTTAAGGGGAGTAACTTATAGAAGAAGAAAGAGTCGAGTTATGACTAAGTGCACCAGAGAGAGAGTAAGATTTCAGCAGAAGAGCTCGCAATACAACCGTCAACCAACTGCGAAAACGAAGAGAAGAGTAAAGACAACGACGTGGAATTATTACCTCGAGAGGCAAGAGAAAGAGGAAATATTATAGGAATGGTTACTTAGAGATCTGGAATGCGTTATAATAAATTGAAGGGAATCGACCAACAAAAAGGTATGTAAAAGGCATCATAATTCAATAAAAGAATACTATGAAGTATTGGGAGGCAGATTAGTTTAACATTCGAGGACGAATGTTCTAAAGGGGGAAGGATGTTACATCCCGTATTCTCATGCGCTAGAAAGTTTGAAGTTAATGATATTAGTAACGGACACGAGGTTATCCCAAAGCTTATAGGTGATTAAAGTGATGGCACATGTATCGTAAGGATTTGAAGTTAAACCAATCGAAGGAAATAAGTTTTGTCGAGTTTCAACATTTATTTAAGTGAAATACGGTCCAAGCTATAATATCCCGTATTTTTGGGCTAAAAATTGAATCGTCCAACATGAGCAAATTTACCCGAGCACGAGAATTTGGTTATATCAACGATGAAAATAAAGAGCTCGGTGTATACAAGGAATGAAGTCCCAAAATTATTTAAGACAAAAAAATGTGACGACGATGATTGAAAATAATATTTTATGTGTGGCAAATGAGGCTATGGACTATGTTATACTACATGATTATAATAATGAGTATATGAAGGGTGTTAGAAGTGATCAATATTGAGTAAACTGAGATCAAGAATTAATTATGTGGTTAATTGATTAAACGTCGGAGTAAAGTGGGAGAGTAAGGAATTAATTGTGGTATCAATTATGATTAAATGGATAAAGGGCCTTGGTGGACTGCCACATGGCAGTAGCTAAGCTAAAGGTGGCATTGATGGTGAGTTAGTGAGTCATTGCACTTAAAGGGTGCAATTGACATGTGTAAAGTGGGACTATGCCCAATTTGGAATTATCCCAAAAGGGAAACGTATGTGCCATATTGCAAAGAACATTAAGCTACTAATTTCAGCAACTTGTAGCTCATTCCCTATTTTATATCATCAACGCAACAAATTATTTTGAAGCAGCAACGGTGCTTAATTATATTACGGGTTTTGTTCATCGCTTTAAATCTCGTTGTTCCGTCTTATCGTGTTGTTGAATCCAGGCTTTCTTCGAAAGTGAAGTAAGGTGGAAGAATATTATTTCTTGTCACATGAGGTAAGAATTATCTTCTACTAGATATATTTAAATTCGTCCAAGTCATAGTTAAATTGTGGGATGAGAACGGAAAATTATGCCCAAATCGTATCGTTAGTTGTTGTTGTCGGTTCCTAAGTAATTAAGGATTGGTTTGAAAGATTATTTTATTATCGTTGACTATTGACATATTTGGTATTGTTTAGTAGGAAATGTCGGATTTCCGAAGTTCTTAACTAATCAAGACCTAATCAAGAAGTATGAACTAAGAAGTGATTCAAGGTATGTTAAGGCTATTCTCTTTCTTCTCATTTAAATTGGCATGGTCTATATGAAACAAATTCCCTTTTCTTCTTCTTTGCATGGTCTATATGACAAATGGATCATCTAATGTATAAACTCCAAAGAAGCTCCTATTCTTAAAAATACTATAATGGTTAATGTTCTTGATTTCAGGCTATTTTATTATGTCTTGATACGTGTCTATGATTCCCAAGTCCTATTTTGATGTAATCCATAGTGACATTCGAGGGTGCTTCCAGGTTATTCAAAGAGTTCAGAAATAATTTTACGAGTCTCACTTGCATTATGACTCCAATGAATTCTAGTCCTCAGTGGTGCTCGACATGATAGTTGTCTTTGATCCTCAAGTGTTAGTTCATTCTAATTATTCTATCGAGTCTCGATGATGATTTAGTTTGCATATGGTTGCTCATGATATTCTACTCGTGCATACTGTTAATATATCATTCACCGAGTCCCGAGCCGCATGTATCTTCGTGCACAGCATTGCATTGTTCACCGAGACCCTCATTAAAGGTCGGTACCAGATATATATAATTATTTTACCGAGTCCCTCACTAAAGGGCCGGCACGTATATATGATGACATTTCACCAAGTCCCTCACTAGTAGGTCGGCACGGTATATATTTATATTTCACCGAGTCCATTACTAAAGGGCTCTGTATGGTATACATTTATATTTTTAGTCATTATTTCGGGGCTATTCATATTACAGGTGGTTTCTCATACATTCGTTATGGCTTATGTCTCATTCTTTGTGATTACTGCTGCCTTACATACTTGGTACATTGTTCGTACTGACGTCCCTTTGCCTGGGGGCGCTGTGTTCATGCCACATAGTTCCATATTATTTTGCAGGTAAAAATATTCAGCTAGGATGGTTGGCTATCAACTAGGATTGGCAAACTCCATTTTCTTGAGCAAGTGCTCGAGTCATTATGATTATCATACGTGTGTACGGCATGTCGAGGCCCCGTCCCGACCTTTGATTCGTGTTTACTCTTAGAGACTTTCACAGATGTTGTCATGTGGTTAGTATTTTAAGATGTCATGCGTTGAGTAAAGCGACTACGTAGGCCGATATGTCGATTGACTTATTCGATTTTTTGATTAATTGAGTATTATTCGCAAATTTCTATGGTTTGACCGATAGTACCTTATTATACGTTCGCTTTTATGTGTGAATGCTGAGGGTTTGCTCGCCCCTAAGTAAGAATTGGGTGCCCATCATGCCCCGGTGAGATGGGGGCGGCGTAAATTAGATAAATTCTTGAGTCCTAATGGCTTGATACACAATACTTAATTTTGATATATGTCACTATCTGAATTATCTTAACCTGTTTTCTGGGTAGATTTCATTTATGTTTTCTCCTATATTGTGATTGATGCCATGCTGCCATGCTAAGTATATGCAGAGTATACATGACTAAGGGAGTATACCTTGTATACTCTTTGAATAAAAAACTAAACGATTGAGTATTCGTGATTTGGGCCAAATTTGTCCTTTTCTTTGAAATTTGTTTTCATGGGCCTGTATTGATGTCATATTATTCAACTTGTATCCTTTTTATTTATTCTTTTCTGTCTTAGATTTATTTCGGCTTGTTTATGTCTGCCCCTTTTGGGCTTTGAGAAAACTGTATTTGTTACGATGGTTAAAGTCATCAATATCGCCTAGGGGCCATGTATTAGTGGCTAAGTATTTGGGCTCATTCTAGTATTTATGTTGCCTTTAAATATCTTTTTAACGTCATGAGATAGTATAGTTACTCTCTAACCATCGATTTCTTTTGTTGTTGTGTTCACATGTGAAAATGTCACGGGCCACTTTGGCCATTCCTTCTATTAGACCACGTTGGAACAGAGGCCCAACACTTTTCATTAATCGAGTCCGAGACGACAATGGAAGCAAATAGCGATAAGGCCCATCCATGGGTAAAAATGGGAAGCAGCGGGTTTGGTAGGCTCACCAACTTAATTTTTCTTCTTTTCAAAATTCGGTTTATTATATATGTATGTATTGTATATGTACTGAATGTGAATAATGGAACCCTTATGCATGTTAGAACTTAGGAAAAACACATAGTATTTTAGGAAGTCATCAAACTATTTTCAAAATTCGGATAATGATCAACTCTTTTTTTTTTGCGAAAACCAAAAACTTGGTTTGAATTGTAGTTAAAAATTGGATAAGCATGTGATAAAACAATGGAGTTTTGATTAAGTCTAGACTGGATCAAATGTGAAAAGGGTTTTCAAAGTGTTAAGTAACGAGTTCTGGGGCCTTAACTGAGATGAGAAAATGATGAAATTTTGGACGGGTTCACTGTAAAATGGAAACAAAGCTGGAAAAGAGTCTGACTTCAAAAAAATGGCATTTTCATATACCAATGGAACAATTATCAGGGCTTGAAATACTCTGTAGATGGAAGACTTGGGCAATTTTGTGAGATGGAAAACAGATTTTTGGACTTGGATAAATTCTGGAAGTTGGACTAAGGACTTCTTTGGACCTGGAAGCCCACATTGAACTTGGACTGAAATAAAACTGTTTTGGACCGCAATTGGACCAAAAATTATTTGGATTGGGTGATGATGGTGACATGAACTTGGATCTGAAAATATCATGACTTATGGGCTTCAAATGGACCTAATTTTAATGAACTTGTATTGTTTTTTATATATGTATAAAACGGAGATATACTCCATATATATATATATATATATATATATATATATATATATATATATATGTATGTATAATAACCCCCGCAAGTACTAAACCCATTTTGTTAGACTAGAATAGAAGCGACTTCTACTGGAAAAATCCCGAGTGTCCTAGTCCGGAACAAAGTGAGTTGAAAACTTACGCAGATATTCTAAGCCAAAACTGTCACGACCCGACTAGGGGCCATGACAGGTACCCGGGGCTAACCACCGAGCACCACTCATTCTATTACTCATCATACTCATTCTACGCTTCTTCATGATTCTTATGCTCATAATCATAGGAAAACCATTTCTACTTTGAACATATTTACCTTTATATACATAAGCCCTTCGGCTATCGAAATAATATATATACAATGAGGGAACCGTGAAACCATACTACCCACACATACGTATCTACGAGCCTCTACTAGAGTACTAGACATATGGACAGGACAGGACCCCGTCGTGCCTAATATATATATATATATATACACACAAAATCATAATAAATGGAACCTCAGAAACAATGGAGTGCTCTCAAGTCTGCTGATAACTCCTAAGAGTCTGGATCACCTCCCTCTCTACTTGTGGGCATGAACACAGCGTCCAAAGAAAAGGACGTCAGTACGAGCATTGTACTGAGCATGTAAGGCATAAACAATAACGATACATCAATGAAATATAGGGATATCAAATGAAGAACAACCCGTAACTGACTGTCAATCATGATAGAAATAATGCATACTGGCTTACTTCTTAAACATCATCATATCATGTATGCATATATGTATAAGCTGCCCGACCATATATGTACTGTGTGATCATATTTAACCTGCGTCCAGGCCTCCCGCGTCCAGGGTAACAATCTCATGTCGCCCACTAGTGGTGTCTGCCCATGCCATCTAGACATGGTGTATACGCCGCCCGCCTTAGCGGTGTCCCCCGCCCGGCCATATAGGCGCGGTGTAACATCATCATCATATACTGATCATAATGCATGCATAGGAGCTCAAAGATAACTATACTTTATCGGGGAGACATAAGGTCGTGAACCGCCGATCCCATTATGGAGCATTCATAAGGATTCTGCCTCACCTTGAAGGAATTAGCATATAAGGCGAGTGTATACAATAAACAACATCAAAGGATCCTGGTTAAAATCATTAGCTTTAGGATCTTTAGACTTAACTTATCATCATCACTATCATGCTCATAACATATGCCTTATCTTTACCTCATATGGCTATTCATGAACATAAACTCATAATTTCCGAAATGTAAGAAGGTTATGGAAAGATAAAGGGAGTCGTGTCATAGGAATCATGCCTTAGAAAAACAAGGGACTAGCCTTACATATACCTTTTCGTTTAGCTATTCTATCGCTTGATCGTTTTCCTTCAATGCTCACGTTTCTACCTTTCAAGAGAGTTCGTATTAACATTAGCTAATCGATTATATGAACGTGCTTACTAAAGCTAGAGAAAATTAAAGCATTTCCTTTGTTTATACACTTTCCCTATATTAGATATCAACTCCCAAACATCTATAATTAGATTCACAACATCATAAGCAACAATCTCCATACACCGACATTATCCACATTTCACAATTTCACTTCAATTCATCCATAATCATGGTCATAGTACACTAGTACGTTTTCTCCCATATAACACTTATCCCATATTCTTAATGTTATTTATAACATAATCATAATTACAATATATCAAGAATCATGACTCATCCCAAGCTACTATTCAAAATCTCATTATTCTCATCTTTGTAACCCATTTTCTATATCCTTTCATAATCTAAGTCTTTCAACTTCTCAATATCTTAAACAACATGGAATGATCATAAAACTTACCTTAGATAGTGTAGGAATAAGCCTTGAGTAGAAATACTCCTCTTGCACCAAAACCCTATTTCACTTCCATTGGAATTCCTTGGCTTGGATGAACTTCAATGAGTTTCTTACCCTTGATTTTGTTGGTTTGATGAAGTTGATCATAAATTTCTCTTGGGTTCTTGTGGATGAAGAGTGGAGAGAGTTCTAGAGAATTCTTGAAGTGTGGAGAGAAGGAATGAAATGAATTAAATGAGATGGGATCCTTATATCAACTTTAAAAACTGTCTGACATGAACATACGTACTCAACATACGGTCCGTATCTTTATAATCGTCGTATTTCTGGCCGTATGTTTGGTCCGGAAGGTCCCATTTTGGGCAGTAACATATATGTTTTCATACACGCGATGTTTTATACTACCAAGACGTTGGATCAGATGTTGCCCAACTTTCCTAATTCATTCTCGTCGACTCGTTTGATCTCAAATCCTTATGGAACCTCCTTAACACTTGTTTAACACCTCATTCAAAATCTAAGAGACATTATAACTCTTCTCCAAAACATCATTACGCCATCATTAACTTGTTACTCATAAATCTCTTCCGATACATAACGTATACCTTGTCTTTCTTGGCAAACTTTCTTTTCTTGCCTCGAATGTCTTTGAAATCTCAATTAGGATCATCAAAGGCTATTTCTTACTTATCAAAACATCATATACTTCGTGCCCTTCGTTAGTCTATTTACTGTGCATGAACGAAAAATTTTTCGAGGTGTAACAAAAATCCCTTTTCATAAGGGGACTTTTTGTCAAATATTTTCTTGAAATTATGATATGAATGAAAAATCACATTGTCGCGGAAAATTAAAACACTTTTAAGAAAATAAATACAGTTAATCACACATTGAGGCTCGTAGTTCAATCGTATTCTACGGATCTTTAATATTAGGGTGTGTAAAACCTTCCCTAGGGGATTACCAGAACCCTTACCTCGAACTTTGGTCCAAAATATTTTTTCCTTATTTGAAAAAATCTTAAACTCGATTTTCCTAGTTTTTCATAAATAAATTAGGTGGCGACTCTAAAAATACTAAAATTCAATTAGAGCACCAACAACCTCATAGTAACTTTTATGCCTTAACCCGCGTAAAAGCGAACCGTAATAGATGGCAACTCCGCCGGGGATTTTCTAGGTTCTAACCATAAGGGTTTCAATATAATATGATTTTAACTGTACTTACTTGCTTATGTGTTTAAATTCCCGCAATTATAACTAAGGAAAATATTTTTCATGAAAAAGGAGAAATTTGCTAGAAATTTCAAGAAAGAGGTCATTTGGCTATGGGCCCCACTTGCAACATTTGGCCAAATAATTTCAAGCCAAGCAAGGGATAATTTTTTAATTTTCATTGAAGGAACTATATATAAGTGGAAAGATGACTTGATTCATCTTATTTTCTCTACACTTTTCAAGAGATAAGAAAGTGAGAAAGAGAGAAACAAAAGGCATGGCCATTCGGCCTTAAGAAAAAAAAAGAAAGAAAAAAACCGGAAAAAAAAGAAGAAGAAGAAGAGAATTCTCAACTTGCTCTTCATAGCCAAACGATCCCTTGAAGAGTTCTTAGTAAGTTGAAGTGGTTTGTGGAGCAAGAAGGATACATATTCATACAAGTTGTTAACTTGAGTCAAGGGAAGAAGTTGAGGAAAAGGTAAGGTTTAATTCTCTTGTATGTTATGAGTGTTTATGCATGTTGGGAGTATGAAACGGATGAAATTCATGTGGTGGAAGTGTGGAGTGTGTGGAGTGTGTGTAATGTGTGTATATGTGTATGTGTTATGTTGTGTTGTGTTGTGTGTTGGTTGTTGTTGTAATGAATGGAAAATATAGAAATTCATGAAAAGTATGCTTATGGGTGTGTTGGCCGAATGGTAGTTATGTTAGGTGTGGTGAATTGATTTTATTTATGATGGCAATTGTTGTTATGGTAGGTTTTATGATGTTAGAATAAAGATTTAATGGTTTGGAGGAATGAAAATTGGATTGTTGTGCTTGAATTTGAAAGAAGGAAAAAATGTTGTTGTTGTTGCATAAATTGGAAGATGTGGGTAAGTAGTATGTTGATGGTATTGTTGGAATATTATGTGAATTAAATTGTATTAAGTTATATTGAATGGTATGGAATTGTATTGAGTTGCATTGAAAAGAATTGAAGTGAGTTGAATTAAATATATAAGTGGCTTGTTGATATTATTGGCAAGATTTTGGTATTGTTGGTTGACGATTTGGCCGAGTTCCATTCTCGAGTTGTTGAGTGATAATTTGGCCGAGTATGAATCTCGGGATGTTATACGATGTAGGGGAGATGCTGCCCAAATTTTGTTTATAAACAAGTATTGGTTGAGATTAACAATTGGTAATTGTGACCAAATTGTAGATTTTGGCGAACTTGAGCTTGAGTTTGGAGACGTGAACAAAGCGTAAAAGGTATGCGAAGCCTACCTCTCCTTCATTTGGCATGTCCTAGTTAGTATAAGTTGAAATCCGACCCTCGGGAAAACTCCTACCCTCGGAAACGACACCTAAATTTATTCCTTTTTCATTCAATAGAATTGAATCCATAACTTGTGCTTTAAAGAAAGAAGTGTTCAAACGTCCGAAACCTTTGGAAATGAAATTGAAATGCCTTGAAACCTTCGTGAATGACCCAATGGTACATGATGACCGTGTTTTTATGTTCGTCACTGAGTCTCGATATACGTGCATACCGGTTCCCATTACTTGTTTTATAGAAACTTTATAATCTTGTCTTATGTTTTTCTCGTGGTGTTGCTATTCATTGATGGTCTCGCATTATAATGGTTGTTCCTTCAAGGTGGGACGAAGCGACCGTGATTATTTCATAAGGTAATCGGAGGCTATCGACCTTACGTCACTCCGATAGACACATGACTTTCTTTGGGGTTCTTATGCTCGCTTATATGATATGTACATGACATGTATATGATATGTCTATGAAAATGGGGAAATTTTGGGGGAATGGATACATGTTGCGCTATAGACGCATTGCCACCGGTCACCGGCGTAATCTCCATCCCGACGCGGATGCCCGGGCGCGGGACACATGTGGGCGAGCCGACGTATTTCGCGATATGACTTGTTTTATTTTCACATGTATATGACAAGAAATGTTTTTGAAAATATAATAAGCAAGCATGACATCCGCCTGAGAGGCACTTACAGGTACAGATTATCCTTTTATCTCGTTACATGATCTTTGGTCCCACAGGTTGTTATTGCTCACATGTTACATGCTTCATTGTATTATTTCTATGGCTTACATACTGCACAATCGTTCGTATCGACCCCTTTTTGGGGTCGCGTCTCATGCCACGCAGTAGATAGGTTGACGGTTCGACCCTAGGAGCTTTTCCAACAGCACATCGAGAGGCGCTCCGCCTGTTCCCGAGCTACCGTTCGGGTACTACTTTTGTGTATATATTTGGATTCAGCAAAGTCAGCCACTTGTAATTACATGTATTTTGTTTAGAGGCTCGTAGACAGATATGTACAGTTAGATGTTTCACGGCCTAGTTGTCTTTGTCGCCGTGTAATATGTTAGCACAGTTGATTATCACTACTCGTGTATACGTATGCTATTATCGGCGATGTTATGGAAAAAAAAATTGCCAGTGTTCATACGGCCCACTTAGTAACAAGAACAAGACCTATGACAGGGGGTGCCCGGTACAAGTACGGCACTCGTCGCGGCCCCTAGTTGGGTCGTGACACTACTCCCGGCAAAAAGCATGGTTTTAAAGGAGACACGCGGGATCGCGGTCTTGCCTTCACTAAAAAAACCCGAAATACCCCTTCTTTGGATCATGTTGAATGTTAAGTTGGTGTGCGGTCACCCAACGGCCGATAATGGTTCACCCCGAGTAGTCCGCTCGGGTCCAAGATCAATTTGAAAAACCCACTCACATATGCCTAAGTTAGAGCTAAATCAAATTCAAATATGAAGTAGACTGGGAGGTTTGGATATTTTAGACGTATCCAACCCCGATAAGAAGACTACCCCGTGTCAACTACGGTCGATGACCTGAAAAACACCGCATCTCACATTAGGTGCTATTTGGAAACATGTAATGCGCTTGTGAATGAAACCATTGCCTAGTGGGGGGGAATTAACCTTGACTTCTGTTTTGTAGATGTCGATCAACTTGAGTTTTGACATGGTCTTGACTACACCGGAGTTGCTGCATATTTGGTGGGGCCAAATGTCCTCGGAGGAGAAAAAGGAGATTTCGTGTCACTTAGGAAATTTGACATCCATTATGACTATGACGGGTTGTAAGGAATTAATAGAAGTAATTACCGGGTTTTGCAAAAGAGATAGGATGGTTTTCAGATTCGGGGACGACGCCAAAATGACGCCAACTTTAGAGGAGTTCAGGGATGTGTCGACTAGCGTAAGCTCGAAGTTGAAAAGAAGAAAGAAACCCGACCAAAATGCTTTAATCCTAGAAAAACCCACCTACTCCTAAATTTGTAGAATGCTTTCCTTGAACTACGCCAATTGGGCCCATGGCCCCACCATTGTCACGACCCAACCAGAGGGCCACGACCTAACTAAAGGGCCATGACGGGCACCCGGAGCTAACACACCGAGCACCTCTAAACATACATCTCATAATCATTTCTGAGTGGACCATAAAAATAGCTCATGAATATCATAATCTGTAAGGACATATATCACAACATAACGGCACATCTCTATACAATCTTCAGCAATTATGCCCATTATCACCAGCCAACAAGGCTAGTAAAATGTTATACAACGATATGAACCGGTAGGGTTATGAAACGTCTAACTGTACACACATATCTACGAGCTTCTACATAGAATACAAGTGACCATAAAGACCAATACCAATAGATCTCAGCCCGAAGTAAGTGGAGTACTCCTGAGAATCCGCTCATAAAGCACCTACGGATCTAATCTGTCTCCCTGCCTACTGCGCGGGCATGAGCATAGCGTCCACAAACAAAAAAGACATTAGTTCGAATAATGTACTGAGTATGTAAAGCATGAATAACAACATTACACGAGATATGGAGCATAACATGATATAAAGAGATAACCTATACATATGATTGCTTCGTAAGGCGGATACCTTGCATGCCTAGCCCTTTTAAAGAAAACATTTTTTTCATACATATATAACATAATCATTAGCCCGCGTCAGGGCCTCCCGCGTTCGGGGTAATCGTCGCACGCCGCCCACTAATGGTGCTGCCCGGCCATATATGTGTGGTGTTATTATCATTATCCATAAGCCGCCCACCGTAGGGGTGTGCCGCCCGGCCATAAACACGGTGCTATCTGGGCATATATCGCCCAACCATGTAAGCGTATTTATACATTCGGCCATGTAGGCGCCGTGTGAAAGAAAATGCTTACATATATATAAAGCATGCATGAGAGCCCAATTAAAAGCCACAACTCTATTGGAGTGACGTAACGTCGGTAGCCTCCGACTATATTATGGAACAATCATCATCGTTATATCCCACCTCGAAGGAACAATGATCATAAGGTGAGATCAACCATAACGAATAAAATTAAGAAATTCATGAAATAAACTCAATAATCTCATAATAGCATCAAGATCCGAACTTGGAATCTCTAGAAATGGGTTCATCATCATCATCATTATCTTCATGGAACATACTTATCTTCAAAGATCATAAGAAACTCTAAGAATCACGAACTTCTAGCTTTTGGGAAATAAGTGACGTTATGAAAACATGTAATGGGATCATAGGGAAAGAATCATGCCTTTAGAAAGAAAGGAATTAGCCTTAACATACCTTAAGTTGCCCAAGCAATCCAACAATTGGGCTAATTACAACTAGCATGCCATTCCATTCCTATAACAAGGAATACATATATAAACTTAGATAGTGCTACTATATCACGTATATCAACGACAACTTGATTCTAGAGTAAAATGGGCAGCATTTCCCCTTACTCTCCAATCACCTCAACCTATACAACAACCCACAATAACAACAACAAACCTACAAAA